>NC_061111.1:166999325-167094301 GCF_002878395.1 Capsicum annuum | reverse complement strand
GGAATGCCCTGAGACACATTGTATTTATTCACCGGGGAATGCCTCGATGTACTATATTGGCGGAAGACATTTGTGAGGAAGGCCCGAGGCATCGGGTAAGCATTAGAGCATAGTTTAGGATCAGTCTAGAATAAGATTTATATTTTTGTATTTTCTTATCTTTGGGAATGTATAATTCAGACTGGACATCATTTCAGTTTTAAATTTTGTTTGATTTGTTTGTTTGCTTGTGTTTTGTGTTTATGTGGTTCATACATTTTTAGAGTCAAAATTTGTCGATACACTTCATCAAGCGATCGTGGTCGAACCATGAGATCGAGGGGTGCCTAACACCTTCCCCTCGGTCAACAGAATTCCTTAGCCGGAATCTCTGTTCGCAAACCAATTTAAAGAGTCAAATCATTTTGAAAAGGATTTTCCAAAGGTGACTTGGCACACCCAGTTATGCCAAGTGACGACTCTGAGTTTTGAATGTACACGTAATCTTTTTTTGGGAAAAATCTTCATTTTGTCACTTTAATAATAAAAACCTTTTTGAAACTTAAAATCGAACATTTTGGAATTAAAAAGGGGTGTGACATCTCTGGCGACTCTGCTGGGGACTTTTTAGAATTCGAGCTTATTTTGGAGTTGTATCGGCTTAGTTTGGCACTATAGGTGTATAGACATTTTGTTTGTGTTGTTTTGTGTTATTGTATTATCACTGTTGAGTGCCTATGTGCTTTTTGTTTATTGTTTTTATCTTATGTGTTACCGTTTTATATCTGACATCATGTGCATAACCCAAGTCATTATTTCTGCAACAAGTCCGTAGTATACGTGTTGTACATGACCTCTTAAGTTACCCTTATTTTAGGGGGAGCCGTCGGTGTTATGGAGTAGGTGGAAAGTAAAGCAGCCACTATCGACCATACGCTCCCTAAATAGCCTTGTTAGTGAATCCCAATGTAGGCCAACCTTTAGGTCATGCTTATGTGCATCATATTGAAGACCTAGCGGGGCCCACTTGGTCATTTGTAGGAAACTCACCTCTAAAGCATCCCTACGTGCTAAATATTGCATCGTTGAGGGTAACAAGGTCATTTGACAGACTGATTTGGGCAAAAGCATGGGTTAGAAGCAAAATGTGTAGGAAGAAAATTGTTGAAAAAAGGAAGAAAAAAAGAGTGAAAAAAGAGATTTGGTAGTTTTTAGGGTTCTTTATGGCTTTTGTTTTTCACAATTCAAAAATTCAAAAAAAAAAAAAAATTTACTTTTTGCACTAATTTCCCAAAAAATCAAAAACGTTAAAAAAAATTCCTTTTATTTCTTTAGTAAGCATTCACAATTCAAAAATTTCAAAGAATTTTTTTTCCTTTCAATAGGAGCTTTGTACATTATTATATAATGAAAATATCAAAAAGATTTTTTCTTTCATAGTTGTTAGTGTTAGTTTCTAATTAAAAACCCAAAAAAGATTTAATTTTCATCGTCTGTCTTTAGTTTTGTCTCTCAATTCAGGTTTTAGTTTGCCATTTAATCCTTAATTATCCAATCTGGACAAACTATGCATCCCTGATTCTCCTCTCTCGGGAGTGAGATACGTAGGCAACCTATTCTTGGTTCAATGATCTTATTTGAAAGATTCAAAAAGAAGAAGATTTTCTTCACTCTTTATTAGAGTAGGTGTTTCATATACATCTTTAAAAGAAAACTACAAAAAAGATTTTTCTTTAATAGGTTCAAGTTTCATTTTCATATAAAATTAAAAATCAAAAACCCAAAAAAGATTTCTCCTTGGTAATCATAGGTTTCATTTTGTATAGGGAGTTTAAACTTGAAAATGCAAAAGGATTTTCATCAATTCTTTTGATAATTTGTTATTTCCTTTTCTTTTTAAAGTTTCAAGAAAAAGAAAAAAAAGAAAAAAGAGTTTAGTTGGCCATTTTTGCAAGATTTCACGAACTATGCACACCTGATTCTCTTCTTTCAGGAGTGAGATACGTAGGCACCACTTTTGGGTTCGGTGACCTTTTAAAAAAAAGGTTTTGAAAAAAAGTATTGAATTCTAACGCATTTGCTATCTCTTGTTCAGTTAGTTTAAGGTGGTTGGTTTGTGGAATTTTGGCTGGTCCTCCATATTGCACCAAGTCACAGAGAAAGATATGGCCAACAAGGATACCAAGTTTGTTTCCACTGATCAGATAAGGAGTTCGAGGAATGAGAATTTGGAAGCTAATGAAGAGATTCGGATATTAAGGTAGCAACTGATAGAAATGCATCGATCTTGGGCTAATGGGTTGCTGCCTCCTCCATTTACCACTGATAATTTGGAATATCTTTCTAGCTTGCCTCTAGTGTCACATGCACAATTTCCTATTGTTGTTGACACGTTACCACATGCATCAGGATCTACTCCGGGGCAACACTATCCAAACCCTTCCAATATTCATTTCCTCACTCCTCAACACAAAGCTACCATATGCTCGGCTCCACCCACTGTTCATGTTTTTACAGCACCACCCCCACCCGAAGCTCCTACTTTTAAGGTTTATCCATAAGTTATGCCTCCCCACTCTTTGAGAGAGCCTGTATTGAATATTTTTGCTAATCAACATCATGTTGTTAAGCCCACATTTAAGTCGACTAATCCTTATGGCTATACTCACCCGCCCTGATTTTTCTCTTAACACTGAGAAGCCTGTTATAACAGAAGAACAATAGGAAATAACTAGAAAATTGAGAAGTTTGGAACTGGCTAAGAAAGACCTACAGGTACTTGGGGGGTATAAAAGTGTCTCATATAAAGATCTGTGCATGTTTCCATGGGTTCATCTTCCTTTTGGTTTTAAAATGCCAAATTTTAAGAAATATGATGGACATGGGGACCCAGTGGAATATTTGAGGTGCTATTGTAACC
Source organism: Capsicum annuum (assembly GCF_002878395.1). Taxonomy (NCBI): domain Eukaryota; kingdom Viridiplantae; phylum Streptophyta; class Magnoliopsida; order Solanales; family Solanaceae; genus Capsicum; species Capsicum annuum. The sequence goes on along the minus strand of NC_061111.1, from coordinate 167,091,402 downwards.
AATTAAGAGGCGCTGGAGGGAAGGAAGAACTACTCATGGCTTATTTCGACGAAAGTCTTTCAAGCCTAGCTTCAGAATGGTATGTTGACCAAGACATCAACAAGTGGAATAGTTGGGATGACCTGGCTAATGAATTCGTGCAACAATTCTAATACAATATGGAGTTAATTCCTGACGAGAATTTCCTAACTAATATGAAGAAAAAGAGTACTGAAACTTTCAGAGAGTATGGGATTAGATGGCGTGAACAAGCTGCTAGGGTGAAACCGCCAATGAAAAAAAGTAAGATAGTGGAGGTGTTTATTCAAGCGCAGGATGAAACATATGATCAACACTTGTTAGCTGCATTAGGCAAGCCATTTATTGAGGTCCTCAAAATGGGGGAGATGATAGAGGATGGAATTAAGACCGGCCACACTGTAAGTTTTGCAACATTGAAAGCAACTCAAGCAATTCAAAAAGGTTTGGGAAATATCAGAGGGAAGAAGTATGGGGAAGATACATCTGCCATTGTAGTTGGACAACAGGCACGGGCAAGAGGACCACACTATCATTACCCACAGGCTCAAACCCAAGCTTATACCCAAGTTCCACAGAATCTTTCCCAAAATCAATTATATTGTATTCCCCTACCGACATATCCAATATACAATGCACAACCCTATGGTCAATTCCCTTCTTATCCACAATGGCATGCACCAACTCTTCAGAGTCATCCTCAAACTCCACAAACATACCAAAGCCCTTCTAGGTCTAATTTTCAATCCAAGCCAAACAATGAAATGAGGCAGAAGTCAATAATAGCTTCACAACAATTAAAGAGTCGTACGGTAGTTTATTTCAGAGATTGGTACAGTGGGGCATAATTACTCCTCTCCTTGGGTATACTCCTGACCCGCATTCAAGAAGTTTGATGCTAATGTATGATGTGCATATCATTCTGATGTTCAGGGTCACAGTATTGAAGATTGTCGTTCTTTGAAAAGAGTAATAGAAAATATGATTCAAGATAAATCAACTATGGTGTAGACCATTGACAGTGAGGAAAGCTCTAGTCATGCTGATATGTAAACTAGTGGCTAAGATGTCAGGCTGAGCAATTGAGAAGTCACCCCTCTCCCTACTAGGAAGAGGTGTGGTTGTGTGTTTTGTTTTATTTTCTGTTGTCCAAATTATTTCAGGGTTGTAGTACGAGATCTACCTTATTTTTTCCCTTTGTAGTTATGTTCAAATCCTATCTTTTATTTTAATTAATTGGAGTGTCCCTTTTTCCTTTGTATTTTAAATTTGTGTTGTTTGTTTGTTTTCTTTACATAGTGTATTTTATGTTGATTCTTGTGAAATGACATGCTAGAGGAATTTTCAGCCAGATCTTGAAATCCAGTTTAAGTATGAACATTGAATCAGAGGTTTGAGTTCGTAAAAGAGAACATCTGAGGAAATAGGTAGAGTGATGAGACATTTGGTGATAATTTGAAGCCTTCTTTAAAGATTAAGGCACTTATTTTGAGAATCACAAGAATAACTTGGTTATCAATTGAAAGACAATCTCAATTTGGTCAAATAGTGGCTGCATGAAAGAATGAAAATCAGCTCCACAAAATCATAAATCATTCAATGTGAGGAATATATAACAAAAGTGGAGTTGTATACTAGAAAAGCACAGAAGAAATAGTGACGCACAGACTCGGTCAAAGTTAATGCTGCAAAAGATGTCACAAATGATCTTCATCTTTCACTTCCATATTGCATGATATGTGCTTGAATTTTTAAGGATTAATATGATGAAGGCATTTCATTCTGCTATCCAAACATAGTGTCATCCTTTGTTTACCCCATTTGAGCTTTAGTCCTATTTTCTTTCATACTCCTCTTTTCGAATCAAGATAGAGTCAGTAAAACTCAAAAAAAAAAGTGTCGAGAAAAAAAATGAGTGCAAATGGAAAGAAAAGAGAAGAGTGTCAAAAATAGGGTTAGAAAAAAATCCCAAGGAGAAAAGAGAAAAACAAATAAAACAAAAAATTAGAATTAATCAAAAGAACAAGCTTCCAGAACTACGCATAACCTGATTCTCCTCTCCTGGGGGTGAGATACATAGGCTGCCCTACTAAGGGCTCAATCTAACCAAATAAACAGTTTAGAGTCACCCAGTCAAAAGAAACCGGGGCATCAATTAATCCTCATTGTTTGAGTTGATTCCAAAAGTTGTAAGTCCTACCCCACTTTAAGTGTCGTTTGGGCCCCAGTCATCCTTTCTTTCTAACCTATCCAAAAGCCAAGTTACAACCACAAAAAGAATTTCAGATCAATCTTTGAGGATGTTAAGGCTAAGCATCCAAGGTATATGATGATGCATTTGGGAACTACTTGTCTTCCTCAGCATAAGAAATCAGGAGAGAAATAAAAATGAGAGAGTCTTACTGGTGAAAACCCTCAAGGGCACTGTAAGATGATGGTAAGTTGAGAAAGATAAAAATGAGAGAGTCTTATCGGTGAAAACTCTCACAGGCACCGTAAGACGACTGTGAGTTAAGAGAAATAAAGATAAAAGAGTCTCATTAGTGGAAAACCCTTACAAACACCATAAGGCAATGGTGAGATGAGGAAAAAAAATAAGAAAAACTTGTTGGCGAAAACCCTTCAAGGCACCACTAGATGAATGGGGTCTTAAATGAATTTGACCTAAGGAAGAAACTCAGTTTCAGGGCCATTAACTCAACAACAATCGGTAGAAAGTTTGAATGACAAGAACAGGCAGCTTAATCCAAATGCATGGCATAATCATTAGAGTTGATTGTCATTTTAGATAAATTTTTCGTTTCTTTGTTTCAAATGGTGACATTCATTGTCTTTTCTTTCTTCTCTTTATCTTTATTTTGATTTTTATTTTCTTGAGTCAGTTATCCAAATAAAAGAAAATTGTTTTCATTTTTCTCATGTTTTTGAGTCAAGTCCATGACAAAATAAGTGAGAAAAATTTCAAAACTGGCTACCAGTTTCTTCAATTGCACAAAGCAACACAAAGTCAGCATATGAAGAGATATGATTGTGAGTCGAATAAGACATGTAGAAAGTTTTGTCAATAGAAAAGTTTGGGAACTCATGAAAATACCAAGGTTTAAAGGGTTTATCTGAGAAGCATGGCAAAGACGAGATATTATGTTTGTTTCAGAGTCACTCTTGATAATTTGAGTTTGGTCAATGATGAAGCAAGTCAATGACATATGCTAATGGTTGGAAGAAAGGTTAAATGTGATAGGGGCAAGAGCAATTTCTGCGAAAGCTAAAGCCACAAACCATCCACCATGTTTTAAACTTACAAATTTTTTTTTTATGAAACAGGAACACATGTTACATTCAGATCAAGGATTTCAGATCCTAAAAATCAAAGACCGTAATTTCTCACTTCTATAAATGCAAGAGGCAATGTTGTTGCACAAGTTTGGTAATCAAAACCATGGTAAAACTCATAATTCAAGATCTCTAGGAGACACACTTCCTTGTCAAGGAGACGCACTTCCTTGGAAAATTTAAGTGCCATTTGTAAGGAGACACACTTTCTTATTTAGGTAATTCAGGAAGCATTTGTAGAGAGACGCACTTCCATATTTGGGTAATTCAAGTGGTATTTGTAAGGAGACGTACTTCCTTGTTTGGGCAATTTAAGAGACATTGGTAAGGAGATGCACTTTCTTGGCTTGGTAATTCAAGTAGTATTTGTAAGGAGACACACTTCCTTGTTTGGTAATTCAAGTGGTATTTATAAGGAGACGCACTTCCTTGTTTGGACAATTCAAGCAACATTTGTAAGGAGACTCACTTCCTTGTTTGGTAATTCAAGCAACATTTGTAAGGAAACACAATTCCTTGTTTGGTAATTCAAGCGGTATTTGTAAGGAGACGTAATTCCTTATTTAATAATTCAAGCGGTATTTGTAAGGAGATGAACTTCCTTGTTTGGACAATTCAAGCAACATTTGTAAGGAAACACACTTCCTTGTTTGACAATTTAAGCGGTATTTGTACGGAGATGCAATTCCTTGTTTGGTAATTCAAGCGGTATTTGTAAGGAGATGCACTTCCTTGTTTGGGCAATTCAAGCAACATTTGTAGGGAGACGCACTTCCTTGCTTGGATAATTCAAACAACATTTGTAAGGAGACACACTTCCTTGTTTGAGTAATTCAAGCAGCATTAGTAAGGAGACACACTTCCTTGTTTTAGTAATTTAAGCGGCATTGGTAAGGAGATGCACTTCCTTGTTTTGGTAATGTAAGAGGCATTGGTAAGAAGACGTACTTTCCTGTTTGGGTATTTCTAGCAATATTTGTAAGGAGATGTACTTCCTTGCTTGGGTAATTCAAGAAGTATTGGTGAGGAGACACACTTTCTTGTTTTGGTAATTTAAGCGGCATTGGTAAGAAAACACACTTCCTTGTTTTGGTAATTCAATCAACATCTATAAGGAGACGCACTTCCCTGTTTGGGTAATTCAAGCAGTATTTGTAAGGAGACACTTCCTTATTTTGATAATTCAAGCAACATTGGAACCCGCCTGAAGCACATGGCAAATAAATGGAAAGTCAAACAACAAGGTGAAGAAATTAAAAGTCAGTAAATTGAAAAATAACAAGTCAGGAGTCCACCTAGAGAACAGGGTGAAGAAATTGAAAGTCAGGCAATAAGTTGAAGAAACTGCAAGTTAGGAGCTCGCCTAAAGAATAGGGTGATGAAACTCAAGTCAAGAGTCCAAAAGAAGCCGCATAGATAGGACTTTTGTAATTTCATTTATGTTTTAACTTGTAATTTTGTTTTTGATGTAATGACAGAGTCGCAGACCGGAACCTCAACAGAACCTCGCTCAACTCTCCAACTCGGTATAGTCCCTCTTCTTTCAGTCCTTGGGGATACCTGTGACTTGATTTCCTCATAACTAGGGATGAGTATGATGTCCAAAGTTAAGACTTGGTTTCCCTCCTTCCTTTTGTTTCATTCTTTTTGAATAATGGTCGGGACAAAATTTTGTCTCATTGTCTACTTCTTTGTTTGAAAATACTTCATGTTTACATTCAAAGGGGGCTTGCTGTAGATACCTAATTTTGTCCCTCCCAAGTCCAATTTTATTCATTTTTACCTCACTTTATTGTACACTCTCATCCATGTAATTATACCCCATAAAAATACAAAATAAATAACAACCCTTAACATAATCCCTAACAAATTCTATCTTGTTTTAATTCTATCCTAACCAACTTTACACCTCATCCTAACAACCTACCCAATCAAAAGACAACACCTCACCCACTACCCCACCCTCCACCCATGTGACCCTTCCCCATCTTTTTTTTGTCTATACAGAAAGAATATATGTGGGACCTATCAAAATTCGCACATCATAACAAATCCATGCCCATTATATACGTACAAATGACAAAAGAAATAAAGGAGGAGGCCATTATTTAATTTTTCCCTTTTGCTTCTTCATCATCATCTTCATAGAGAGAACAGAGAGAGCCCTCACCATTTTTTTCATTTTTTTCAGAAGACCCATATACATACACTATACACACAGTGAGCTGGGAGAAAAATAACATTGAAGATTACACTCTCACGCACAGCTTGCACACACATACGCATGAAAATTAAAAAAAAAAAAAGAGATCGAGTGAGTTGGCCTGAAAGAGAATAGATCGAGAGCTTAAAGGGTTTGAATCAGAGAGAGCTCGGCAATTGAGAGAAGAATGGGAAGAGAAATCGGGCACACCACTCTATTTTTCCGATGAAACTTCGCCGGAATCCGGCGCCATCAGTGAGCCAGATACACCCACTAGCCGCCATACACTACCCCGCCACCTCTGAACCACCAAGACATCGTGTCTATCAAGAGTACCCCAAATCTGATCCAAACCCGACTCATCCATCTTTCTTTGTCACGATTTTGTTATGTTTGATATCTGTTCGAGTCATTGGGATATGATACTGAGCTGGTGTCGATCATTTTGAGGTTTTCTTGTAGTTCATCTAGTGTTGGTTTGCCGTTCGTCATCAATTGTTTCAATCTGGGTTTATTTTGCTCTTGAATTTTGAGATCAGAATTTCATCTTCGGGGGTTTATGGTTTTTTTTTGAAGTTATTGATTAGGCAGTATATACTAAGTTCGTGTTCTTGGATTCAAATTTATTCAGATTGCAATTTGCGATATCGAGTTAGTCGGGTTGTCGAGGCTGATTAGAGGTTCTTTAGCACGCGGATTCGTCCTCTCGATTGATTGATATTTGAAATAAAATCCTAATTGAGGTCCAATTCTATCTCTCTTTTAATTTTTACGTAATTTTGGGTGATTTGTATGTTTGACATTCTTGAATTTTCATTGTGTATTGGTTGATTTTGGATTTGGATATGAAACTTGATTGGTGGATTGCGTATTGAATTGGTTTAATCATGTTGAGAATGAAATTTGGGGGAAGGAGTTGAGAATCAAATAAGATGAACGTTCATTAGTTTTTATTCATTGTTGGATATTGTTGACATTGATAGTATCACATGTTAGATCGTTAAAGGGGTAGGAAAATACTAAGTTTGGGTAGGAAAATTGAAGAAAAATGGAAGATCGTGATTTTGTTGATCGTATGAATATTTGTTGAATGGTTCTTTCTATTTTAACGCACAAAATTGAGAAAATGTATTCATTTAGTCGGGGAATGCCCTGAGACACATTGTATTTATTCACCGGGGAATGCCTCGACGTACTATATTGGCGGAATACATTCGTGAAGAAGGCCCGAGGCATCGGGTAAGCATTGGAGCATAGTTTAGGATCAGTCTAGAATAAGATTTATGTTTTCGTATTTTCTTATCTTTGGGACTGTATAATTCAGACTGGACATTATTTTGGTTTTGAATTTTGTTTGATTTGTTTGTTTGCTTGTGTTGTGTGTTTATGTGGTTCATACATTTTTAGTGTCAAAATTAGTCGATACACTCCATCAAGAAACCGTGGTCGAACCACAGGATCGAGGGGTGCGTAACACCTCCCCCTCAGTCAACAGAATTCCTTAGCCAGAATCTCTATTCGCAAACCAGTTTAAAGAGTCAAATCATTTTGAAAAAAATTTCCAAAGGTGATTTGGCACACCCGATTATGCCAAGTGGCGACTCTGAGTTTTGAATGTAAACATAATCCTTTTTCGGAACAAATCTTCATTTTGTTACTTTAATAATAAAAACCCTTTCGAAACATAAAATCAAATTATTTTGGAATTAAAAAAAGGGGTGTGACAACTCTAAAATAATAATTTTCAAATCTTAAGAGTCACGACAGCCACCACACGTTGTGTGCTATTTTTACCGGTTTGAAATAGGACGCGATAGAATTAAAACTAGGATGGGGATTTAATGAACTTAGGTTTTAAACTTAACATGCTTAGTTTAGGATTTTTGATGCTTGATTATGTTATTTGCTTTACGTATCTTTAATCATGCTCTGTGTGAAAGGACGCAAGCCAAATCCAAACTTGTGTTTCTTATTTGTTTGAACAACACTACTTGTTACTGCTTTGTCACTTGCATTTTCCTATAGAGTCCTTGGCCATACACAATTCACATACTGTGGTTCACGTGGAGGGTATCTTACACTCCTCCAAACCTTCTTTGGATTCTTTAGTTTCAGAGTTGGTGTAATTAGGTTAGTGCGCTTCTTGCAGCTATTCAGTCCCACTCTCAAACATTTAGAAAAAAATCTTACTCTAGAAATATGTCATGTTGAATACACCGTAGGTATGACGGTCCAAGGCATCATCATTGCAGTTAAGAAACCACCCTTTTGTCAAAGGTTAAGACCTGTCGATATATTTTTGTATGAAGGTTGGTGTGAACGGTCTAAACTAAAACACATAATTGATTTGAGATAAATGACTTATCATATCCTTTACCCTTTCTTTCAGATGAATACCAACCAAACCATACCAAACATCCAAATGATTGCCTTAGTCCCCCAAAGCTTACAAAACTAATGGAAAAATATTCAGGCCATGCATGGAGCTGAGGTCAGAGAACACTTAGGTTCTTTGGTGTCCCTCATAGATATTCAAGCCAACAAAGTGCTCGTGAAGCTACTAGTTGAGTTTTGGGACTCGACCTCCATGACATTTCAGTTTGCTGACTTCAAAATCACCTTAACTTTGTACGACATCAGTAGCCTCATGAATTTGCCTCTTAAAGGAAGAGTACCGTTAACCCCGTCGACCATGACCGACAATGGTTTTTTGTATTCTTTGGGTTTATGGGTAGACCATGCACCGAGGAGCATTAGATATAGTTTGGTTAACTTGGGCTACCTGTTTCAAAGATTTGGATATTGAATAAGTTATGACCATTACCGAGAGGACTTTGCTTGTAGCAGAGCAAGGTGGGAGGGTGTTCGCCCCATAGCTTTCGCACTTGCCTTTCTAGGGAATCTAGTTTTCCCTCGAAGAAGGGGCCATATCAATATCAACTTGATGCCTTTGGTTTTTACCACATTCATCGGTTTTGAGAGACTGACGTTAGTACCAATGCTGCTGGCAAAATTATTCTGAACTTTGTCTACTTTCTCGAAAGGGAATGATTTCCTTGGTGAATGTAACTTACTACTTCAAATTTGGGCCGCGGAACACTTATATCAAAGGGTGACAATCGGAAACAACTTAGAGGACGTCCCCAACATGATACAGAACCATGAAAAGAGGTTAAGATTTTGGGAGGCACCACTAGGACCAGAAGAATGGTGATCTTATCTGACATACCTCACAGGAGATGCCATCCAATGAAAGCTTCCTGGGATCACAGGGAGAGCACTGCTAAGAAGGTACACCAGTTATTTTATTGAGCTGATTGGGTTGGAAGGAATCCAACCATACGCTCCACTTAGAGTTCTACATCAATTCGGTATAGAACAAAACATCCCTTTATGGTCGTCCATGGATCCAGAAGAAATTACTTATGAAAAATAAGTTCCTCGGGACAGAATTACGAAACTACAGGAAATGTGGATGAACATACTTTCAGCAGAAATTGGCCAAACAACTTGGTGCACCTCAGGGTATTATGCATGGAAAGTAGAAGGAGGTCCAATAATACGACTAAGCTGGGAAAAGATTCCTGGGTTGGTGGACTATGACATGGTAGGTCAGATGGCGAGGGAAATACTACCTCATATGTATCTCACTACCTCTACGTATCGACAGGTAGTTCTGGGATCGATGGATGACATGATTCCTCCAGACGATAATGATGATGTTAGGGAAGGCACAAACGAGGAATTCAAAGACCAATCCGTGGGGAATGAAGATAATTCAGACTATGCAGAGTAGCTGATAAATAGTCAAGATTTCATGGATTTCTTTCTGTGCCCAGGTGATAATGATGAAGACGGCCCCACTTGGTCCTAAATTTTCTTTCTTGTTGTAGTTTCTCATATTATCTAAAAGCCGCATGGCCAAATCCCTTGTAAGTCTTTTCTGTCATCCTTGTACTTTCTTTTTAAGCTGACTTTGATCTATTTTGATGTAACCATTTGAAGCCTTTGTTCAATGAAAGTCCTATTTATTCTCAAATCCAAATGTGTTTAAATAAAACATTTATTATCAAATTAATTGTAACGTAGGCCTACCTCTGGTAAAAAAGAGGCTTTATATTAGGATGCGTTTAGATGTCGCTAACTTGGCGTATACATGTGTTACTTACTTTTTACATTGTTATTATTTCCCACACTAACACGGTTTCTCTTTTCTTTTTCCTTCTTTCTTTCTTTTGTTTATTAATTTCCCAAAAAGAAAGTTGATTTGTGTCGACACACAAACTGGCGGAATCCCTATACAATATTTCGGTCCAAAGAAAAGATGACTAACAGGGATCAATCTGACAAAGCTATGATGATCCCAGTAGATGACATCGAGAGTTCTCAGAGGCCATCAGACACCTAGAACGATCAGGAAATGGCCAATATGGTGCAAGAATATGGCCAACAAGAGCTACGTCAAATGTGGGACCTAACAAGCTTACAATATCTAGCTTTCCCACTCAATTCCAGAGTCTAGATGTTGGATTCCCTTGGTCGCCCCCGCTAACTAAGCAAATATACCGCATGCTCAAGCCTCACCTGCAATTCAACCAATTGTTGGGACTGCACCTGGCTATTCATTTCCTATTCAAAACTTTACTGTTTTGGTCCATCCAGAAATGCAGCATATACCCGAGGCACATGTCACCAATGAGATAACTGTGCCACCAATATATACTACTGAAGCTCCCACGTTCGCAACTTCTGTAGCAATTAAGAATCCATATGAGGTTGATCGATATGTAGGATTAGGAAGGATATTCGATCATATGAAGAAGGATCGATAGCAGCTCAGCTCAAAAGCCTAAAGAGGACATTCAAGAATATGTAAGCCAGCAGAGGGACTGAAAATTTGCACTATGCCAACTTGTGCATTCATCTGTACATCGATATACCAGCCGGGTATAAACCACCAAAGTTTGATGTGTTTGATGGAAAGCTTATTGCGATAAGTTAGTTGGTGTGGGAAGGAATGAGAAGTTGAGAATGAAGTTGTTCATTCGGAGCTTGTCAAGAGAGGCTTTGACTTGGTATACTTGACAAGACCCCCGCAAGTGGCATGATTGGCGAGAGATGGATGAAGACTTCATGAGCCTCTTTAGGTTTAAAATCAAGATTGCCCCAGACAAGTTCTCATTGGCCAACATACAGAAGAAGCCATTAGAATCATTTCAAGAATATACATGTGGTTAGAGGGACAAGGCTACTAGGATCCAACCTCTACTGGATGAAAGAGAGTTCTCTAAGTATTTTATTCTAGCTCAAGAGGGTGTTTATTTTGATAAGATAATGTTGATGATGGGCCAAAAGTTTGCAGAACTGGTCAAGAAGGGAGATTTGATAGAGGAAGGCATCAAGTCAGGGAAGATCCAATCTATGGCTGCACTGCAAGCTGTAAGTAAGGCCATACAGACTTGTTCCATTAATGGCAATAAGAAAAAGAGGGAAGATGACTCAGCCGTCACACCATACTACCAACCTAGAAATTCTTCCTACCGTTACCCTAACAACCCCTAAATTATTATATATGTTCCAGTGTACAATACTCAACCGCATTACAATCCACCTCGAGCCCCAGCATACCAAAATCTGCCAAGATGATATGTCCCTATCCAAGCTCCACCTCACCAAAATAGACTGGCTTATGCTCCAAGACCACGCCCAAATTTTAAAGCTAGAAATACCCGTACCTACACGCCAATTACTGAACCTTTGGCCTAATTGTTTGAAATATTGAGGGCAACAGGTTTGTTGCATCCAATTGAAGGAAAGGCCCCTGATCCATCCTCTCAAAACTTTGACGGTAACAAGCATTGCGCCTATCACTCAGGAGTCCAGGGGCATGACATAAAGGACTGCTACAACTTGAAGAATCAAATTGAATCTCTGATAAGGAGTGGTATAATCAAAATCACCACCATAGCTCCAAATGTGAACAACAACCCCTTGCCAAATCATAGAAATTAAGAAGTCAATATGATTACCCTAGAGGAAGAATATGACTTGGAAGAAGATATTGTGCCCTCATGGAATGCAGAAGAAGTCGCCACTATATCCCCATCATAGTCATTTATCACAGTTCAGTTGACGATGCCTATAACTGTTCAGACATATCTGCCAAGAGTTGTAGTATCCATATTAGCCATTGGGAGACCCGACTATGACACTAAAGCAGTCCCGTGGGACTATCGAGCTAAAGCTAAGGGCAAAATGATAGATACCGCTGCGGTTCAGGGGATGACCAGGTTAGGAAGGTGTTACACATCAGAGGAACCGAATCGAGGAGTTCTTGGGAAAGATTAGAATCCAAAGAGAAATATTACTGATGCTGAAGCTGTAGAATTTTGGAAGAAGATGCAACCCAAGGACTACTCGGTTGAAGAACAACTTAAGAAGACACCGACCTACATATCCAATATGTCCCTGCTTATGAGTTCTGAAGCCCATAGAAATTCTTTGATGGAAGTGTTATATGGGGTTAGCATACCAAAAGAGACCACTAGCAAGACTTTGGCTGCGGCAATCGGGTGAGTGGTAGAGGCAAATAAGGTCTTTTTCCATGACAATGAGCTGTCGTCAGAAGGGGCTACACATAACAAAGAACTCTATATTGCAGCCAGATATCATGAAAAATTATGAATAGAGTTTTAATCAATGGTGGTCCAGGTTGTAACATTTGTCCGTTCTCCACTCTAAGGGATTTGGGTATCAACATAGAAGATATAAGGGAGAGTCAGGTGAAGGTCAGAGCCTTTGATGGGTCACAAAGAAGTGTCATTGGAGAAATTTACTTGACAATATAGATAGGACCAGCAGAATTTCCTATCCTATTTTAGGTCATGAATGTATCTTTTAGCTATAACCTACTGTTGGGAAGGCCATGGGTCCACATGGCAAGAGTCGTTCCTTCCACTCTTCATCAATACGTGATGTTTGAGTGGGGTCGCACAAAAGTTACTGTCCATAGATAGCTCAGTCATCCCATCTATTCTATCAATTTAGTCCCAGTCACTGAGGAGTTAGAGGGAGCCACTTTCCATACCCTGGAGATCATGCAAGCTACAAGGACCGACGAGAAGATATAAATAGTTTGAGGGAAAATGTCGAGTGCTGAAAAGATAGTTGCATTGGAGATGCTGAAATATGGGTATCATCCCAAGACAGGTCTAGGACCAAGAGACGATGGTATAGTTGAACCAATCCAGATGAAGCATCAGAGGGGTTCTACAGGTCTTGGATATGAGCCTATTTCTGGAGGAGCCTACAGTGAAGGATTTGGAGTAACAGTATTCGTGCTAGCCCAAGTCCCAATTTCAGGGCAAACAGTTGATGAAGATATCATAGAAGGAATAGGAAATCTATTTGTGTCCATGATCAAAGGAGAACCGGAGATAGATTTCAAGAAGCTTACCATCCGTGATGCTAAACCTAGAGAAGTCTTGCAGAATCAGACCGTTACCCCATCCCTATTCCGACAGGATTCTTGGTAGTGTGGGGCTGTTGTTGATTTTAAAAATTATTTTATTTGCATGATCAATTGAGGCTTGAATCATGCCAAAGCTCTTTTTGCTACCTGCCTCTTTCCAAAGCCCAGTGCTTTTATTAATAAAAGTCCTTATTTTCGAAACTTAGTTTTCTATTTTCGATATCTATTTACTTTACTTGCTTCTTATACAGGGAAATATCCTCATTCTACGATTATGACATGTAATGAATCTATTGAGCAAAAGACATACGATGAGCAAGATTATGAGAAGTACAATGAAAACATGATGCCTGAAAACCTGCCGTAGGAGATTGAGCAACTCAAAAGTCAAAAGAAGCCTAATATGGATGAAACTGAAGTTGTCAATTTGGATAATGAAGAAACGACAAAGTAAACACGAGTCAGCATACACTTGGAGGGTGAAAGGAAGTAGGAATTGATTAGTCTGCTCAAGCAATACATTAATGTATTTGCTTGGTCTTACGATGACATGCCTAGTTTGAGCATTGATATCGTCTCGCATCGACTACCAAGTAACCCCGCATGTCCTCCTGTAAAGTAAAAGACAAGGATAGTCAAACCCGATTTGAGTTTGACAATTAAGAAAAAAATGACCAAATGAATAGAAGCCAACATTGTGAGGGTCATAACTTATCCCACCTGGCTAGCCAATATCATTCCAGTATTGAAGAAGGACAGAAAGATAAGCATATGTGCTGATTATCGGGATCTCATCAAGGTTAGTCCAAAGGATGATTTTTCTCTCCCGAATATTCACATTCTCATTGATAATTGCACAATACATGAGTTGTAATTCTTTGTCGATTATTTTGCGGGATATCATCAAATCCTGATGGATGAGAATGATGCAGAGAAGGCAACCTTTATCACTCCATGGGGAGTGTACTGCTATAGGATAATGTTGTTTGGAGTTAAGAACACCGATACAACTTACATAAGAGCCATGACTACCCTGTTCCATGATATGATCCAAAAAGAGATCAAGGATGACATCATTATCAAGTCCAAAAGAAGTTTGAACCACCTGGATGATTTACGAAAGTTCTTTAAAGGCTGTGAAGGTATGACCTAAAGTTGAATCCAGCCAAGTGAACCTTTGGAGTTCCCGCCAGAAAGATAAAGTCAATCCAAGACTTACCACCTCCTAAGACCAAAACGGACGTAATGAGTTTCTTGGGAAGACTCAATTACATCAGTCGGTTCATAGCCCAGTCCACAATAATTTGTGAACCAATATTCAGGTTTTTGAAGAAGGATGCCACCACGGGATGAACTGAAGAATCTTAGAAGGCTTTTGACAAAATCATGGAGTATTTTTCTAACCCACCAGTATTAGTTCCACCAGAACCAATAAAGCCGTTGTTGTTATATCTATCTGTTATGAATAATACATTTGGATGTGTGTTAGGCCAACATGATGATACAGGGAGGAAGGAGCAAGCCATTTACTACCTAAGTAAGAAGTTCACATCGTATGAAGTAAGGTATATATTGTTGGAGCAAACTTGTTGCGTATTGAATTAGGTTGTGGAAAAGTTGAGATAGTGTCTTCATATACCACGTACTTGATTTCAAGAATGGATCCACTCAAGTATATCTTTTAGAAGCCAATGCCTACTGGAAAATTGGTGAAATAGTAGATTTTGTTAAGCGAGTTTGATATTGTGTACATGACATAAAAAGACGTCAAAGGGAAAGCTATAGTTGATCACCTCGTAGAAAATCCGATGGATCAGGATTACATGCTGATCAATACCTACTTTCCAAATGAAAAGGTATTGTTTGTAGGATAAGACATCGTAGATCCGTATGGAGTTGGAATTGGAGCAGTTTAGTTTTGATAATAGGTCAACATTACCCAATCTAGGTGAAGATTAGGTTTCCTTGCACAAACAACATGACAGAATATGAGGCTTGCATTCTCGGACTTAGGATGGAAGTAGACATGGACATCAAAAAGCTTTTAGTGATAAGAGATTCAAATTTGTTGATTCATCAGGTGTAAGGAGAATGGACCATCAAAAATGTTAAAATCCTTCCTTATGTGCAATGTGTTAAGGAGATGAGTAAAAGGTTTACGAAGATTGAATTCAAGCATGTCCCTCGAATTCAAAATGAGTTTGCCGATGCCTTGGCGACACTATCCTCAATGATTCGGCATCCAGATAAGAATTATATCGATCCCATCAAGGTGGAGATACACGATCAACAAACATACTGTTTCTATGTAGATGAAGAACCAAATAAAAAGTCGTGGTACTACGAGAGGTTACTTGAAGTAGGAGAATATCCAGAAGGCGCTATTGGTATGCAGAAGAGAACTTTAAGAAGGATGAACAATCACTTTTTTCTCAATGGGGAAACCTATATAGGAGGACTCCAGACTTAGGATTGTTACGATGCATCGACGCCTTGAAAGCCATAAGATTGTTAGAAGAGATACATGCAGGAACTTGTGGACCTCACACGAACGGTTTCATGCTTGCTAAGAAGATTTTGAGAGCTGGATACTTTTGGATGACTATGGAAAGGGATAGCATCTGATACGTACAGAAATATCACCAATGTCAAGTTCATGGAGACTTTATATGAGTTCCACCAAACAAGTTCAATTTGATGGGTTCTTCTTAGCCATTTGCCGCTTAGGGCATGGATGTTATTGGTCCCATAGAGCCTCCTACATCTAATGGACATCGTTTTATCTTAGATGCCATCGACTACTTCATAAAGTGCGTTGAAGCCTCAACATATAAGGTCGTAACCAAGAAGGTGGTAGCAGATTTCATCCATAATAACTTGGTTTGTTGGTTTGGAATTCCAGAGTCAATCATAACGGACAATGGAACCAATCTTAATAATGACTTTATGAGAGAGATTTACAAAAGATTTAAGATCTCTCATCAAAATTCTATGGCATATCGACCACAAATAAATAGAGCGGTTGAAGCTGAAAACAAGAATATCAAGAGGATCTTGAGAAAGATAGTGGACGGTAACAGGGAATGGCATGAGAAGCTACCATATGCTCTACTTCAATATCACACCATGATCAGAACTTATACTGGGGCAACTCTCTACATGTTGGTCTATGGTTCAGAAGCAGTGATATCCTCATTGAGAATCATCCAGGAAGTTGGTCTAGATGATGCTAAATGGATTCTTAGCAAGATCAAACAGTTGATACTTATTGATGAAAAGAGATTAGACGCAGTCTGTCATGGTCAACTCTATCAAAATAGAATGATCAAGGCATTCAACAAAAAGGTCAAGCCTGATAATTCACACCAGGACAGTTGGTATTAAAGAAGATAGTCCCTCACCAAGATGAAGCCAAAGGGAAATTTGTGCCAAATTGGCAAGGTCCTTACATAGTTCACCGAGTACTGCAGAAATGGAAAACACAGTAAGCATGAAGCCGATCAATTCAGATGCCTTTAAGAAGTACTATATTTGAAAGACATTAGGACTAGTTGTGGTTTTGTTGTACTTTTGCATTTTCTCTAATGTAACAGAACTACATATTAGCTTGACTTCCCACGGAGGGATACATAGGAAGCCCACATAGGGTTTAGTTTCACTTAGAAAAAACCCAAAACATCATCCTTTCATGTATTCAGAACTATGCCTGACCTGACTTCCCACAACGGGATATGTAGGCAATCCACATAGATTTGGTCCCCTTCATTTTTTTACCTTTCCATTATACTGAACTACGGCCTGACCTAATTCCACTTGGATACGTAGGCAGCCTGAGTCAGGCTCGGTCATTGCTTTTTTTTACTTTATCTTTTGTATCTAACTACGTTATAACCTGATTCATATTCTTAGGATACGTAGGAAGCCTGAGTCGGGCTCGGTCACTGCACTGCATATTTTTACTTTTCCTGTTGTAATTGAACTATGCCATGACCTGATTCCACTTTGATACGTAGGCAGTCTGAGTCAGATGCGGTCGCTGTATTTTATTTTTTCCTTCTCCACCTTTGAACTACGTACAGACATGATTCCTATTTTAAGGATACGTAGGCAACCTGAAAGGTTCGGTCTTACCTGTAGAAAAATCCCCTTTACTCATAGTATAGCCTCAGAATATAAGATATCTCGCCACTAAAATCATCGTAGCATCGACAGTCAGAGAAGATCCACTCAAAGGATAAAGCTACATGGGTCACGATCAACAAATGGAGGCTTAACAGATTTTTGAACATGTCATAATCTAAAAACGATAAAGGATTACTATATATACTTAATATATTTGTGAAAACATATATACATATATGTATTTTTCACTATACTTTCCAACTTTCCCACCTACTGAGACTCCAGATTTGGGAGTGATCGAGCAACCGAAGTAATGTTTGAGAATCCTGCAAACAAAGCCAGGATCCCCAAGTCGATACTGATGATAGGCGAAATTACGCGCCTATATCAATATATTTTGCCCATATTTTAGCCTAGTTTCGAGAACTAATTATCTATTTCGTACACTTTTAGTCCTTTTTCCTGTAAATGAGCTAACAAATGTGATTAGGAAAGTTTCAGGTATAAATGATGCAAAATACAGCAATTTATGGCTTACTTGACGCAAAAGAAAGCTCACAAACGAGATGGAAAGGAGCTGGACGCATAAAGGACTAAATCTGCTGCATGGAAAATCTGTCCCGGGCTAAAACAGCATTTCTGAAGACTTTGGGACTTACAGACACAAAGCTGGATTTTTGCCATAATACATTAACCTAGTGCAATTAGGTTATGTGTTTCATCATTCTATTTGGATTATAATTTTGTACCCTTACCCTAGTACAATTGGGTCAAGGATTTCATTAGTATATTAGGATTTGGTTATTTATTTTATTAGTAGTAGGAGTAGGATAGGAGTATTATAAATACCCTATCATGTTAGAGATTTTAAAAGAAGGGAGAGAGGGAGACATTCTGACAATTCATTCATCTCCTTACAATTAAGACATCTTCCTACAACCCATTCTAAATTCTTCATTCTTCTACTCTTAAATTCCACAACAAGAGAATCGTTACTTGCTACGGAATCACTAAAACCACACGCCAAACACCTACTATTCACGCCATCCACCATGCAAAACGTGATATCCTTCGCATTCATGGGTAACTAAATCTCTTAGTTGGGGTTATGGAAGCCGAATGAGTTACTATCTATAGCTATGAGTTTGTGAGTTCAAGACAAGTATATTGCTTATATCATTATTCTCTTCATCTTAAATCTACATTCTTTGCGGTTCAAACACAAGAACACGCCATTCTAACATCTAACCTGTTCGAGAGAAAGGTTATTTGTCTAGAAAAGAAGACGCATAGACCAACGCCAGTCTAACATCTGACTTGTTCGAGAGAAAAGTTATTTGTCTGGAAAAGAGATAATGTCAAGGTAGTAGGACACCCTTTCCTATTAAAAAGCTAGTGCCGTACCTGGACTAACTTCTTGGAGAATTCGTACCGTTAGTCACGCTTTAAGCTCGAGAGAGTTAAA
This sequence comes from Capsicum annuum, assembly GCF_002878395.1. Taxonomy (NCBI): domain Eukaryota; kingdom Viridiplantae; phylum Streptophyta; class Magnoliopsida; order Solanales; family Solanaceae; genus Capsicum; species Capsicum annuum. Next base: position 167,072,790 of record NC_061111.1, on the reverse strand, counting down.
GTGAAATAGTCCTTGTTTAGGTCGAGAGACGCTTGGATTTACCATCGACTACAATTCTCTATAAGCAATTACATGTCAAGACTCTACACACTCATAGCCAATAGAGACGTATACCTCAGAAGGTGGACATAACCCCAACGCCTCAATTCTCATTGTTTACAACACACGTGACAATCTCTCTTTATTTTGCTATTTTCAGTTCTTACATTCTTGTTTTGGTTACATACTACAATCCCCCCTTTCCTACGAGACTTGCACTAAAAGTCTAGTAATTTCTCTTGCTTGTTGGCCAAGCTATTCTCTGTGGGATCGATACCCAACCCAGGTTGGGTTCTATATTTGCTAACGACCGCTTTACACTCCCACGAGAGCTGTAGATTGAGCGTTATCAGATACAAATTAACACCCCCTCTCAACTAAGGATTTTTCTTTTAGCGCAGGAAACAAAAATCGAAAGATGACATCAATTCAAGTTTTTGGATAGAATCAGGGGCATCATGCGACTTACCACCACGACATGAGCCAACTATTCTTCCCTTACTTCATTCTCTTTACATACATTTATACTAATCCTCGCAAGCTCTGAAAGTTATATTCGAATTCTTTCATAGATATATTTTGAAGACCCGGGTCAGAAATGATGAAAAGAGGATCCTCATAAAAAGATTAGGCTATTTAATTCTCCCAATAAACTCTACAAATTGGAGCCAACTACTTGACTACGCCAAATAACTCCAAAAATTGGAGAGTGTCGTCTAACTTCAAAAAATTCAAGATTTTGTGAGCCAAGGATTGTATATGAGCAAACAAAGTCGAGTTCCACATTCTAAAGACTGTACATAAGCAAGCAAAGCGATCCTCTGCCATATCGGAGAATGCGATGAGCAATACAACTCTCCGCCATAACGAGAGTTGTGCACCAGCATGGGGGATGCCCCGCCACAAATCAAAGAATGTACATAAGCAAAGCAACACTCCGCCATATCGTAGAATTGCATTTCAGCAAACAGAACACAAGCTGCCAATCAGAGGCCCACACCATAACAAGCGCGCAAGAAAATCACTATCACAACAACATCAAGTTCCAGCAGCAATACCATCATCTAATTCAGACTGAAGGTCGCCTTGCCAATACAAGGCAGTTTACCTTTGGACAAATATCCCGCTGTCAGAGGCTTTACTTTTCAAACACTGCTCGCCAGTCGGATGGTATTTACTTTTCAAGCAGCTGCTCAGCCGACGGAGGTTATTTACTTTAGTAGATGGAGGCTATTTACATTTCATTACTATTCAGCCGACGGAGGCTATTTATATTTCAGACGACGAAGGCTATTTACATTTAAGCAACTGCTCAGCCGATGAAGGCTACTTATATTTCAGCCGACGGAGGCTATTTACATTTCAGTAACTGCTCAGTTGACGGAGGCTATTTATATTTTAGCCGATGGAGGCTATTTACATTTCAGTTACTACTCAACCGACGGAGGCTTTTACTTTTATGCAGCTACTCAGCCGACGGAGGCTATTTGCATTTCAGTTATTGCCCAGCCATTCATTGGCCTCCACAAATGGAGACAATACTAGTTTGAATATCTGAACTCCACTATTTACATTACAATTTAAACTTACAATTTTTTAACAAATAGGTACTTTTTACCTCTTTTACCTATTTTGTAGGAACATGCAATACAATGTAGAACTACCCTCTTAGCAGCAAACTGGGGTAAGCTAGTAGAATGTCAAGCATCCCTAGCTACGTCAAGGATTCCGGTGAAGAAACTCAACTCAACTTGACTCAAAACTCTCATTTTTTATAATTTTTAGTGTCATCACCCAGTGTCATCTTAATCCGACACTGGGGTAATTTTTGAAAATCCACAATCTCCTTTTCCCTTAAAATCCTCAGCTGATATGCCTATCCAACATCTCCTTATTCCCAACTATCCCAAGTACCCAATTGAGGGATAATCCCATATCCATTTTATTCGTGCTGAATTCTTTGTTATCATCCTCGAAGGAACCCAGTGTCATCATAATTCTACACTGGAAAAATTTTGATATTTATCAAAATCTTGCTATGATTCAAACTACAAATAGTCTGACTTCTCATGAAACCCGAGATATGTAGGCAGCTTGAAAATCAAAGCCCGACCATAATCTTCCAAATGTTTTGTTTTTCCCGAGATAAAATTGGTTACGTCAACATGACTACCCAAAGATTTTCACCTAAATATTCGGTCACTCAGGGTCAACTTTTGAAACTCAATTTTGTCTCGCTCTTTCCCTCTAATTAATTTTATCGATGTTCTTGGCCCTAACTAATTTTTAAAAATTAAATAAGAAATAAGATTCGTATTTTTCTCTATTTCTATAAATTTTTAAAATAAAAGAGAATTCATTTTTTATCATAATATAAAATATTTTAATTAAATATAATTAAATATTTTAATATCGAAATCACAAAAATATCTTTTGGTAATCCCATTCTCATTCTTTCTATTTTTTATTTATTTTCTTTAGGGAGATATTGTGACCATATATATATGCATGTTTTTTTTATATAAAATAAATATTTTTATTTTATTATATTCTTGTTTTTACATATATTTTATTGTATTCTTATTTTTACAAACATACATATGTATATATTAAATCGCAAATGATACTAAATTGAACGCTTATACAAATTATGTCTGTAATTTATATACGTTAAAATTTTGGGATAACAGGAAGCATCGATAAAATTAATTTCAGCAGAAAAAGAGTATTTGGGGCAACAATAATATAACTTCAATTTTTATTTCATCCGAACCCAACCCTTATTCTATAAGTTTCATCCAAGAGCCTGAAAATTGGCCTGAAACTCATTATAATTCCTATGTCCACTTTGCCATTCCACCTCAACAAAATACAATTTAACCTGATCTATCGATTTATGTTAAATGATCTCAAACTTTTTAGTTATTTTTATATATATGTAGGTATATATAATTTTTTTATTTAATTATATATTTATTTTTCTCCCTTTTCTCTTCTCTTTAAATTAAATTCGAACCATTCGATCAAATATTGAATGGATAAAATAGTCATTTTAAAATTGACTTTTCATATATTTATCCGTATATATATACATTTTCCTTTTTTTATTTTTACTATTATTTTTAAGAGTAATCGTTTTAGGATCATCCGATCAAAAGATCTGACAAATCAAAATCAGTCCGAAATCACCTGACTAACACAAATTAAACTAGCCCGTCAATTTTATTTTTTTTTAAATCCTGAGATTCAAAATTTTCAACCTTATAATTTATATTTACATATATACCCTATATATTTAATTATTATTCTTATTATTATTTTTATTATTATTATTATTATTATTATTTAATTTAAATCATCCGAACAAAGATCAAACGGATAAAAAATAGCTTCTTTTAAAATCAACTTTTTTTTATATCTATCCATATATATAAACACACACACACACATACACACACACACACGCACATATATATATATATATATATATATATATATATTATTTTATTATTATTATTATATTTTAGAACACTTGTTTTTTAATCGTCTGATCAAAGATCGGAAGGATCAGAATTAGTCAAAAACTCAAAATTAAAAACAGAGCTTTCCTTTTCCCCAAAATCCAATCACGCGTGTTATTTTTCCAAGGAACACAGTGTATAGTGTCAATCAGCTTTCCCTAGAAAGATAACCATACCATCGACCTTCTCCTCTTCTTCTCTTTTCTCCCTTCTACTTTCTCCACCACCTAAAGGCTAAACCCTAGCCGGCAAACTCCACTTACTCTTTGCACAACCTATCTCCCAAACCCAGAAAATTTGCCGAATCCACTATTACTGCAAAAACGGGCACTATTTTAGTGCAAAAAAGTCAAGATGTGGTCAAATCCGCCATTGATAGATTCCAAGTTGGACGCTTTTCAGAAGTTTGGAGGGTTCAAATTTTGAATTTCCCCCATGTTTTCTTAAACTTGATTCAAATCCAGACTTTGAAGCCTGGATTTTAGCCTATAAATAGCCGAATGAAAAGGTTTGTAGAGGCAGATTTTTAGGTATCGAGGAGAAAGAAAACATTAAGAGATAAAAGAGAGTTTGAAGAAGAGTGAAAAAACAACAGGAAAACGGAGAGAAATTGAGTTCACGAAGTAAGAAATTCTCCCAAAAAGTCTCAAAATTGTTGTTTTCTTTTCTTTGGTCCAAGTTTGAAGTCCCTTAGCTGAGTTTATAGTCTCCAAGAACTTGACGTTGAAGCCCCGATTTTGCTGCATCGGAAAAGGTGCGAATTATACCCTTTGATTTTTTTCTAGTTCTATGAAAATATGATTTTGTTTTCACGGTGGCTGAGATTACGTTGTTCTGCTGATGAATATAATTTTGGTTTCGAGGAGTTATAGCAATTTGAGTGTAAAATGTGAACATGTTGTTTGTTTTGGAGTCAAGTTTATATCAGTATTGGTACTCCTTTCTTTGAGTTTGAGGCCTTTAGTTTCATTGAGAATTATCCTGGCTACTAGTGTCCCGCGTTAAAATATGTGAATATGTAACCTCGTTGTCGTTTCAAGTTGCTTTTATATTATTTATTTCTTAATCAATTACGTAAGTATGATATGGTTTAAATTTGCATTAGTTAATGTAACACCCCGTACTTTTACCTAGCTTAAATTCGCCCAAAATTGTCAAAGACTTGCTTTAAAGATGAATACACTTTTATACATGTGGAATTTTTTAGACACCCAGGCGAAGAGTTAGAGACATTTTAGTAAGACAGTGTACCACCTGGTACTCTAGCGCATCGCGGAGGCAGTCCAAATGACATTTGTCATTTTCCAGTGAGACAACGTGATACCATCGTGTCGCGCTACTAGCCTTTTTCCCAATTGTCACTTTCCAATGTGACTCCATGATCATGGCGCATCGTGCCAAAGGGAAAAATTCGCAATCAGTAAGGCACCACAATGGGGCTATGTCGCGCCATCAACCCTGTTTCTAATCGTCAGTTTCCAGTGACACGGCGTGATAGCGCTGCGTCGCGCCAGGTCCCCAAATTAGGTTTTTAGTAACGAAAATTTAAAACTTTTTAGGGGCAATAGGGTCTTTTTTCATGACCCAAATCAACCTCTAAACACGAAATTATGCCCTAAATACCCTATTATGTCATTTTTCCTCACTTTCTCTCAAGAACAAAATCATTCTCTCTCAAGAGGCAGAACTCCTAGTTCAAGAAATCAAGGTCATGCCCAAGAAATCCTTCAAGAACTTCAAGAATCTCACAAATTAAGGTATGTTATATGTTCATCTATGGGTTCCTTTCACCCATAGAGTCCAAGAATCCCTTTTTAAACCTACAAGATCTCAGATTTATGATTTCCATGTTTGATTTAGATTGAATTCATGTTTATGATATTAGTTGAGTTCCAATCCATGATTTAAATACAAGTTTCATGAAATTAAATAACATGTATGGTGAATAGATGATTATCTTGATAAACCCTTGAACGTATAAAGTGATTAATGCATCTATGATGTTAATTTGGTTTGTAATCCATGATTATGATAAGATTCATAAAAAATAGAATAGCATTTAGGGGAAATTATATGAATTACATGCTAGACTCTTGAATTTGTAATTAAGTATTGTATTCATGATGTTTATGTGATGACCATTATCATGTAAAATACTCATGCTCCCCAAGTATTTGCTAAAATGCCTATGTGAAGTAGATAGAGGAATCATGAGATGTTATTATGAGATCTTAATCATGTACAAGCTTATTCCCTACAAGTGTTTGATAAAATGCTTGTGTGAATTGACCAGTGAAGGCATGACATATTATTATGTGATCCCATTTATGTACAAGTTGATGTATTACAAGTGAATGATGAAATATCTCTATGAATGAATTATGATCAAGTGAACATTGTTGAGTTAATCAAGGTTACGTTTTGCTTTATTTCTCATGCTATCATGTCCTGGGGGTATTTAATACCCGACAATTTAGCTGTTTACCTAGAGCCAGTGTCAGTTACAAACTAGTATCAGTCATGTTATGACCAGTAGTACTCTCAGTCAGTTACAGAACTCAATTAGTTACAGAACTCAGGAAAACTCAGTAAACTCAGTCTTAGTACAGTCCCGTTCAGTATACTCAGTTTAGTGTCTTTCAGTTGGGTGTAGGATTTAGTACTGAGTAAGTGCAGGGATGACAGTTTCTCCATCAGATAGACAGAGTCGTTAGTAGCAATCCCTGTACTCCAGAACTGCGTAGCCAATGCAGGATGATAAGTCACCCATCAGACTAGGCTTGACTACCTCCTAGGGGTCACCCGTTAGATTAGGCTTGGCTCCGCCCAGGTGTCACTCGTCAGTTAGGCTTGGCATCCTAGTTTTCTAGTGTTAGCACCCGTGGCACGGTATTAGCACTCTTCTAACTGGGGTTATAAGTTAGACCCCTATCAGTTCAAATTTGGGGCATATCGGTTAGATGATTACCTCTCACAATTTCAGTTTTAGTTTTGGTCTTTAGTACGAAACTCAGTTCAGTTATACAAAATCAGGACTATCAGACATAGTCAATTCAGAACCAGTAATTCAGTTATCAGTAACTTAAATATCAATTACTCAGTTATTAGAAGTTAGTACTTAGCTTCAGAAAAGCTCAGTTACAATATTATATAAACGCACAGTATTTCATACTTAGTATTTGTCGTAGTTCAGATTATCCATAAACTCTCATGCTCAATTATTCTATATCATTTAGTCAGTTATTATTCATGCATATGAACCTTTGCATTCAGCCTTACCTCATCTAGCATACCAGTACATTCTCACGTACTGACGTATACTTTCTTGCGCTATGATGTTTCATATCATAGGTTCGGACGCTCAGGTTCCCAACCACGCATAGTAGATTCAGATTTAGCCAGCAGCAGTAGATTTAGTAGTGAGTCCTCATCATTCAAGCATATTCTATTATGTCATATTTTCAGTAGATGTAGTAGTTCAGTAGATGGAGTTAGTTGGGGGATTGTCCCATCAACTCCACTTTCAGATAGATTCAATTAAAGGCTTTTCAGACTAGAATTTCAGACAGTATTCAGTTTTACAGATGTTATATTTTATCAGTAGTTCAGATATTTTAAACCTTATGGCATTTCAGCCCATTTTCTATATTAATTACAGTATTATTATTCAGTGCTCACAATAGATATCATTCATAGGTTAGCTTGTGGTCCTTCGAAGTCGTAAGCACTGTGTGATGGCTAAGAGATAGTCCTGGGTCGTTACAGTTAAGTTGTCACTTGTTGAATGAATCTAGATTTGAATTTCAAAAGTTACGATGTTTGGTCAATAAATACTTGACTGTATTATTTTGGATTCAAAGCCATATTAGTGTTGGTGTTCCCTGCTTCGAATTTGGGTCATGACAAAGTTTAATAGCCCATTTCAACTTTATTTACTTTACATCTGAATTTGCCCGGGGTTGTTTATTGTTTTGTTTTGACCAAAGCTAGTCCTCTTTTGAAAATAAACATGCCGCTCTCGACCAAATCCTTTTCTCATGATTGTGTTTAAGTAAGTTGAAGTCGTGTTAGGAGTCAAAAAGAATGATATTGATTTTTTTTTAAAAAAAAGGGATGAGAATGTCGTCGGGAGTCTGGTTCTTTGGAAACAAAGATTAGAAACTTTTGTCGATGGTGTGTTGTGTTGTCGGTTTTTGAAAAAGGGTGATTCTCTATGTTTTCATATATTTGGCTTAGGAATTACATATTTAAAAATATTGGATGTTCAAATTCGATATTTGTTTAAATCCAAAGTCGTCAAAATTGCCCATTCTCGTTCCTATGTGTGCACTTTGTGTGTAGTCATAAGAAATATTTTGGGAAAGACATGTTCCTCCTCTTATCTCATATGAACGTAGAAGTCACTCATTAGTGTCCTAGTAATGTGAACGTTTTCATTTTATGTTTCTACTTGTCATGTTCTTGAACATATATTAAATGTGTTCGTGTTAGTCCGTATGAGTCGGGAGGTGCCACTTGAACAAGACTTACAAATTTCTTTGATCTAGTAGGGTAACAGTAGCAACGTGTAGATATAGGTTTATGAAAATTGATTGACTTTGTTTTACTTCTTTAATTTTTTTTTCTAGAACTGAGAATTGTTTTAGTTTTAAAGTTTTGTGTATATTGATGGAATTTTATCCTCTTTCGTCATATTTTACTTCATATTTAGACAAACAGGGAATTCTAAAAAATAAAATCTCGGCTAATACGTGACTCTATGTGTTTTGTGCTGGAAACCCATGTAAACTCGAGTGCTAAAATTATGAGATTCGGCTATATAAAAAAAAGAATGATTTCTTTCCCATGTTTAGTTCACTAGTAGTTCCGTTTGCAAGTAGTAAAGTTTGAGGGGAGTGGTTGGTTTGGTTGTCTTGGCAACGATCCGAGCTCCTATTTCCCCTCTGTGATTCTTGGTTTGATTATTGAGCTTTTCTTTTAAGAATAGATGCGCTTTTTACTATACTTGGTTGAAAATTGTCGCCTACTATTGTTTGGAATGTGCCCAGTATTAAAGGGAGCTTCTACGCCCTGTTTTCGTGCATAATACACCGCAGATTCCAAATCATATTTCTTTCATGTATTTGTGTCATCTCTCTTTTTACAACATTATTATTTCTTTGTCTTTTCTAATTCTTTGAGTTTTTGGTGTAGTAATCTTAAAATGAGTCTTGCATCTCATTTCTTTTATCTATCTATCAATCTTCCATGATGTGTGAATAAAAATTGTGAATCTGCATATTAATAATAATAATAATTTTAGAAGATTTTGGTATCTAAGTCGTCAGTCATATAGTATATGTTTGCTAGGATTTGCTAATACATGAAAATATATTCAAATTACATTGTGTTGATTCCCGTTAACATGATGAAGAGACTATACCTAACAACTTTTATTTCTTTTCAATTGAATTTACCTGAAGTCTTGCGCTAATATTCTGTCGAATTATCGTCTAGGCCAATTTGATTCAAGTTTATTACTCCCCTGAGTTTAAAAGGAGATGAGGAATATCTATTTGCCGAATAGTAATATTCTATTTGAGAATAGTCTTTTGTGTAGAATATGATTTTCATCTGCATACGAATAAAGGCTAAATGTAAGATATTCATTTTGATGTATTTTCATGTTGAGTTTATTGTGTTCACTGAATACCTTTCTTTCTAATTATGAAGTTACATGCCCTCTCTAATTTTATTTTCTTTCCTTATTTCACATGTACACTCAGGAGTTGGAGTTCCACAACGGAACTCATTTTGACCCAAAATATTAGGTCAATCGCTACTAGGATCACCAGAGCCTCAGAGTCACAAATTAGAAGCCCAAGCTCCTAAATGGAGTCTAGTATCTCTTATCTTCTTTAAATTTAATTTGTACTTGTCATGTTGAGTTTTAGAATGATACTAACTCTTGTTATTGAATCTCTTTCTTTAGATAACTTTACTTAATTATTAAATTTATGTTGTCTTCTTATTTGTCAATCCTTTAAAAGTAGTTTTAACATTTCGACTTTCGCAAATAACACGTGACTATCACTAAGGAAAAAATCTTTTTTGTCATAATCAGCCAACTCTTTTGAAAACTCATTGCCAATATTTTGAGTAAGGTTAGCATAGCAACCTCCGTATTTTTCTTTAAAAAATATAACAAAATATAAAAAAAATGAAATTTTAGTGTCAACTTAGTCAAAAAATAAGTTACTAAAAATTTCAAATTTCTCAAAAGAGTTCGCCCACCAATTTTAACTCATTTTCAACAAATAATCCTAATGTTTCAAGTCATATTTTGTGTCTTTAATGTTTATTCGGGTTTTCAGATTCGCAAAGAGATTAGAAATGTGAGGTACACATATTCACCCGCTACCACATATGAGGTATATATTTTTTATATACTACTATGATAATTATTTTTATTATTATTGATCATTATTATTGTTAATATTACTATTATTGTCATTATTATTTATATATTGCAATTATCGTTACTATTTTAATTTATCATTATTATTATTATTATCATTACTGTTATTATGGTTTAAACAACTTCACATACTGTGCATTATAATTATTAACACTGTTGTTATTATTATTATTATTATCATCATCATCATCATCATCATCATCATCATCATCATCATCATCATCATCATCATCATCATCATCATCATCATCATTATTATTATTATTATTTCCAACCTATTCGTAGTCTCATATATTTCTTCACATACTTTTAAATATACATTTCTCAAATAATTTTTTTACGTCATGAAAAAAAATATATAATTGTTTGTATATTAGTAATATACTCGAACTTTGCACATTTTAAATTTTTTTGCACTTTCCAATATGTGTAAACTACATTACTACCCTTTTCGTATAAAAAAATAATACTCATATTTTGCAATAACTATATTACCTCGTTGTACATGGTAGCATCTTTTTTACTATATCTTAGATTTTACTATAAATAATAATGAGAAAATATAGGACAAAAAATTTCTCAACACATTTGCAAATAACGAAGCAATAATTTTCCTAAACTGAGCGTAAGGACTATCTTCGGATAGCCTCTATTGGGGTGCCTAACACCTTCCCCTCGAGTAACCAAAACCCTTACTCAGAATCTCAAAATGTTTTCAATAAGACCAAAATAAAGTTTTCTACATAAGAAATGGTATTTCCTAATTTTCCTAAAAGTTAGGTGGCGACTCTAAAAAATAATTTTCAAATCTCAACAGTCACGACACGCCACCACATGTTGTGTGCTATTTCGACTGGTTCGAAATAGGATGTGACACCTTAAAAAACCTCTCTACCTCTCACCTCCTCAAGATAGGGATAAGGTCTGGCTACACTCTACCCTCCCTAGACCTCGCTTTTAGGATACTGTATTTTTTGTTATAGTTGTTCTTTTAAAGATTTCAATGAGTTTGTGTAAATCTTCTTAGGTTTTGGGGAGGGCGGGGGGTCTTCTTAGTTTCCCCCAGATAATTATTTTTTTTATGTGTTCTTCATACCATCTCTGCTTTTCGCTGAACTATTTTTCGCGTTTTTGTATTTTTTGTTATAGCAAAGTAGAGGGTTGTGTGGTGAAGGATCAACTATTCATCTAGTTCATTGAAGTGGAAATTGTGAAGTTCATTCTCAAAATTGGTAACAATTTTAGTTCCATATTTTTGGCTTGTTTCGAGCATGAAAAATCCTAACGTACTTTTACATTCTTTAACAGTTTTTGTTTAGTTTTGTTTGCCAAAATATTTTGAAATCTGGGAATAATATCTATCTTCACCCCACCACCTCTTTCTCTGACTCTCTGGTAATAATCCTAACGGGGCTTTCTTACCATTACAACTGTATGAAATTCTCTATGTATTTGTTTGTGTGAAGTTGGGCGTCTTAACTTTAAAATTTGTTCATTATGTTCAATTTTTTCTTTTGATGTTCTTCCAGCTAAATGATGAGATGAAGAAAATGGACAAGCATAAAAAAAATTAAAATAAGACAGATTAAAAACAAGGAACTCGTCTTACTACTGTTACTACCCATGATAGTTTTTTGTTTAACTTGTTCATAAAAGATAAGGGAACTTACAGAGGAAGCCTTGGTTTTATTGCATATAGCATTCAGCTAAATGATGAGATGTTCTTTTTTTCCCTAGAATTTGTTTATCTTTGAGTATTGAGTGGGATTTCTGGTAAAAATTTATTCCAGATTCGAGTTTACAAGGATCCAAGTAGTGGAAAGGTAAATCTTGCAACCACCGGTACAACTACTGAGGTATGGAACTTAATTCTTCGCATTTCCTGGTAGTTATATTTATGGATGCATAGTCGAATTTTATTATATTTCTTACAAACTGTTAGAAATATTTTTGAGTGGACAAGAATTTTGACTGTTTCTGAAGAAGAAATTTCATATGAGTTTTGCGACATTGAATCTTGCTACTAGACTTTGTTATTGCATATCCATTTATTCCTCGCGACTGGTATAACACTGAAAGATTTCTGGATCTAGGAAGAATCCTAGTTCGTCATAATCTAGATTAGAACATATGGGCACTTTCTGGTTTTAGTTTTATTTTAAAAAAGACCAGTTTTTATTTGAAAAAAGAAATGTTCTGGAAGCAGATAGAAAAAAGCCCTGAAATGTATAAAAACTACTATTGGTGTTTTTTCTTCTATTATAGTTTTGGTTCTCTTGTTTTTGTTTCTCTTCTTTATTGTTATTGTTGTCGTTCTTGTGTAGATGGAAAATAAAGATCGTACATGGATGTATAATAGAACTTATCTTAACTGTGTGGGGTTGAGGGAGGAATATAAAGATGGGGTAGCTGGATTTATTGCTAAAGCAATGACACTTCATGATTTTCTTACTGAAGGGATAATTAGGTGTCCTTGTTGAAAATGCAAGTGTTTCAAGTTATTGAGTCCAGATATTGTTACATTACATCTTTATAAGAAGGGTTTTATGTTGAATTATACTGTGTGAACAGCTCATGGAGAGAGTAGTGTTGCTAATAATTTTTCTTTTCAGAATTATGTTGAAAGTCCAACAAGAGAGAATAATGTTGAAAGTCCACGATATAGTGAGATGGTCAGGGATGATTTTGGTACATACTCAGGGGCTTAAAATGAACCAAATGATGAGGTTAAGCACTTTTATGAATAGTTAAAGAAAGCTAGTTATCCATTGTATGAAGGATCAATGCATTCTAAGTTATCTGTTGCCATTCGGTTACTAAGTATTAAGTAGCATTATTCTATTTCTCAAGAGGGCATGAATTCTATCATTAGACTTATGAATGAACTTAACCCAAATAAACTTGAATTACCCAAATATTTCTACCCAACAAAGAAGTTGGTTTCTAAATTAGGACTTTCATCAAAGAGGATTCAATATTAGAGAAAGGTTGCATGTTATTCAATAAGAAAGATGCAGATTTTGTAATCAGCCTCGTTATAAGAAAGTCACACATTCCAAAGGGAAGAAGGTTCCTATGAAGTCGATTCATTACTTACCCCTTATACCACGATTAAAGAGTTTGTATGCATCAATGAGCTCTGCCCTTAATATGAGATGGCACTATGAAAATAAAAGACCACCTTGTGTTTTATGTCATCCGTCAAATGGAGAAGCATGGAAACATTTTGATAGTGTGTATCCATATTTTACTAGTGAACCAAGAAACATTAGCTTGGGATTATCTACTGATGGATTCACTTCATTTTCTGTTTCAGCTATACCATATTTATGTTGGCCAGTGTTTGTGACTCCTTAGAATCTCCCACCTAAATTGCGTATGACAAGTTAGTATATATTTCTAACTTGCATTATTCCAAGTCCTGGTAATCCAAAAGTTTTGATTGATGTATACCTACAACCATTGATTGATGATTTGAACTTATTGTGGCATGAAGGTATGAAAGCATATGATGTATCAATAAAATAGAATTTTAGATTGCGTGCTGCTTTGATGTGGACTATAAATGACTTTCCTTCTTATGGAATGATGCCTGGGTGGTCGACTGCGGGCAAGTTAGCTTGCCCTTATTATATGGCAGACACAAAAGCATTCACTTTAAAACATGGAGGTAAAAACTCATAGTTTGACTATCACCATCGATTCTTGCCAATGCAACATGAGTTTAGGAGAAATACGAGTGATTTTATGAAGAATAATTCTGATTTTGAGGAGCCACTGCCAATTTTGTTGTGAGAAAAAATTTAGGATGGAGTAAGGAATCTGCCTAAGGTAACAGATTCTCCACCATTCAGGATACTTGGTTATGGTGCTATACATAACTAGACTAAACGAAGCATATTTTGGGGGTTAGATTACTGGAAGGATAATCTTCTACCTCATAATCTGGATGCCATGCATATTGAGAAAAACTTCTTTGATAACTTGTTTAATACTGTGATGGATGTAAGTAACAAAATAAAAGATAACTTGAAGGCCAGTTTGGACTTAAAGGAGTATTGTTGGTGCAATAAGTTGTACCTGACATACTTAAACAATAAGATTTAGAAGCCCAAGGCTAGTTACAAATTCACTTTGGATGATAGAAGAGTGATTTGTGATTGGCTTAATAATTTAAGAATGCCAAATAAATATGCGTCAAATTTGTCTAGGTTTGTTGACATGAAGGAAGGAAAGTTGACCTATACGAAGAGCCATGACTGTCACATTTTCATTGATTCATTGATATCTATTGCATTTTGTGCATTACCCGATAGAATCTGGAAGCCCATAACAGAGATAAGCTTATTTTTCAAAGACTTATGTTCTAACACATTAAGGGAGGAGAACCTATCTTTGATGGATATCAACATTCACTAAACCTTAAAAAAGTTGGCAAAAAATTTTCCTACTATTTTTTTTATGTTATGGAGCATCTTCCAATTCATCTTGTGCGAGAGGCACGACTTAGAGGGCCTGTTCAGTGTAGATGGATGTATCCCTTTGAGAGGTATGACTTTTAACATTTACCTTCATGTGTTTTAATTGAACATTATTTCATCTAAAAGATCATACTATGTAGGACCATTGGCAAATATAAGTGGACAACAAAAAATAAATCTCAAATTGAGGGATCAATATATGAGGCTTATTTGGTTAAATAGACCACTTATTTTTTATCATATTATTTTGAACATGATGTACCATATCTGAGAAATCGAATTGATAGGGATGATGATGGACAATACAGATCCTTCAGTACCAACATTTTCAATATTCAATCAACTAGGTAAAGAAAGTCCAAAAGTTGGTCCACTTCAATATTTGAATGAGGTGGAGCTTAAGTCAGCTACAACACATGTATTATTAAATTGTCCCGAGGTCCTGCCTTTTTATAGGTGACTATATTTATATTAACAACAATCATTCAAGGACTATCTAAGCTTTAACTAATGAAGGTCGTGACTTTATTAGACAACTACTTTGTGGATTTAAAAGGGATGTTGTTGTTTATCCTATGTTTCAATGTGATTTAGAGAATATGTAAGTGCAACTTTAATATTTAACACTGTTTACACTTTTTTTCAGTTTTATGTATATTTAAATTCTAACTTTTCTTGAACTTTTTATAGGTTCATAATCCAGAAACTTTTGACCCAAATAGTCAATTTTTATGTGATATAGCTTGGGGACCTTGTGCTAAAGTCAAAAAAATTTCTAGGTACTCTGTCAATAGGTACATATTTCATACAGAAGAGTTCTCTAAGGGCAAGAAAACTAATAATAGTGGAGTATGGGTGAAAGGTGATGGTGGTGTTGATTATTATGGTGTATGTCAAGAGATTTTAGAACTCGATTATTACGTTGGTTGGCCAAAGAAAAAGTTGGTACTCTTTTGGTGTAAGTGGTAAGATCCTATGCCTAAGGTATAAAGGTGCACCCTCAGTACAAAATAGTTGAAATTAAGCGATCAAGGGAGTATGGACTCTATAATCCATTTGTCATTGCACAAAATGTGAAATAAGTGTATTACGCTCCTTATCCTTTGTGTAAGAATAAATTTGCATAGCGGGTAGTTATAAAAACAAAGCCCGTCAGTAGAGTTGAGGTAGAGGATGCATTGGATATAGCGTATCAGAATGACATTTCAAGTGTTGAAAAAAGGATGGATCATAAATTAACAGGTGAGTTGCCGCATAGCGAAGGCCTATATGAAGAGTTTGATCCTTTTGAACTTAGATTCAATTTTAATGATTATGGAGAAGGAAAATTCGAGGCAAACGTCGAAGAAGATCCAACTGATAAAAATGAAATAAGCGAGGAAGCGTCACTTGATGAAAATGAAACAAGCGAGGAAGAGTTACTTGATGAAAATAAAATAAGTTATGAAGAAGAATTAATGAATGACTATGAAACAAGCAATGAGGATTGAGTTGTTATTAATAGTAGTAATGTGTAGTAACAGGGTCTTGAATTGTATTTTAGCTGCTGCTTTTTTTTTTGTTAACATTTGTAGTGCCAGTAAGAACATTTTTGGTTGTTTGATTAAATAGAAGTGGTAAATTTCTATAGTATATGTGTGTTGTCTGCTTTGAAGCATATTTTTGAAGCATACATATGCTATTTAAAATATGATTAGCATATATATGCTATTTGAACTATGATTAGCGTAAAACAAATTTCTAAGGATAGTTCATTCATTTTTCAGTTCTTGGGTACTTTCGGTGGTCTTGGAGCAATTGGTTTATCAGCGTCACTTTTGACATCTGTTCTTCTAACCACATTAGAGGTTCTCCTTGTGGTTGGCCTTTGTTCTGCTGGCGGGTAATCCTCTTCTTTTCATATTTAAATTTTTCTATTATTCTTTAATTCTCTCAAAGTGTTAAATCTTTAATCATTTATGAGAATTTATTAAACTTTTTGTTAGTTGCTTGGTAGGTAATCCATTTCTAATTTTGTTTGCATTTAGACACTACAATCCCACTTAATTAAAGCCTATTCTATGCATTTGGTGGATTTACCTAACATTAAGTCAGTTAGAGCTTCAAGTTTTGTTTTAATATATTGTAATTGGACATTAGTTGTTGGCTTTTAGAGGTCAAAGGTTCCTGTTTTCTGGCAATTCAATGTTCTTATTGAGTGCAGTAATTTAAGTAAGTTTCTTACCTATAATATAGGTGTGTTGTCTATTTTGTTTAATTTGGTTGTTCTTTTGTTTTTCAGGTGGTTAATAAAGAAAATCAATGGCATCAAATGGTCAGGATAATGGACAGCATAAGAAAGGTAAGAAAGGGCCTGATAATCTTCCTGCAGGTCAATAAACACCACCACCACCACCACCAACACCTGTTACCACAACTTTTCAACCAACTGCTACAAATGTTCTTCCTCCTCCAAGGTCAACTATTTCACTATCAAATGCATTTTTCATGCCCCCACTATCTGATCAGTTCCACACCTCTTCTTCTCATAATAATCTGTATAGTAGCTTTTCATTTGTACTTTCGACATCATCCACACCTACCTTTTATGGATTGAGAATTGGAGGTCCTAGCACATCAACATCGTCATCCATTGATAGTGCTACAGTGTCTAATGCTACAGCAGCTACTTCTCGAAATCTAAAATTTAAAGAGGTAGTAGAATATGACAGCAATAGGAGGCTACTTATCATCCCTGATGGTAATGGGTAAGTAACCCTTGTGTTTTTTCTTAATATTTAAAATTCTCGAAAGCTAAGATAATTTAATATAATTTTATTGCAGGTTTATTCTCGCATATGCCTCCGGGCATATGGTTATAGAAGTAATTAAACTATTTTACATGGAGTCATGGGGTAGTTGGAACGAGATTCGAATCGACATCAGAATTCTTATGTGGAAACAGTTTATAGTATAATTAAATTCAAAGAATTTACCATTTCAGTATGCTATCAATAGTGAATTTACCTTTGTATCCATTAACTCATTTCATGAATTTATGTTAAAATATTTTGCAGTGTGCATGGAACTCTTTGTCATGAAAATGAAATACAAGCCATTTTCAAGTTGAAAGCAGCTCTACGGATCAAAGAACACTTGTATGAGGCCCGAAAGAACTTGAAAAATCCTGGTTGGCTGACAGATAATGTGTGGGGCAAGTTCTTGGAAAAATGGGATACTCCTGAATACAAGGTAAGGAGGAAACGAGCAAATACAAATAGAGCCTTTGAAATGGGTGGCTCGTTGTACACTAGAGGTTCGATGAGTTTCGCTACCCACCGACGAAGACTGGTAACATTAGCTTAAATTATTAACATCTATGCTTGAATTTTGTTCTTTTGAGCTAGTTTGAATTTTATTTGATAAATTATCGTCCTTGATTACACGGCGTATGTTGTTGTTGTAGTTGATAATGGATACGATATAAGTACACGGGGTTATGTTACTTAGGTTTTGAGCTGTTTTGAGTTTTACTACTTGATAAATTATTGCTCTTGAATACTTGGTTTTATAGAATTTATTAGCTATGTTACTTGGCTTCTAAGTTGTTTTAGTTCTACTCTTGCCTTATCCTTGTTCGAGCAAAAATGAGTATCTGATCCTCAAATTTTTGAATTTTCTGAACTGGGTACTTCTTGCGCATTGAGTTTGAAATTCATTAAAGTTTTGGAATTTCTTTTTTTCTTATGAAACTGTTTTGAGTTCTACTGTTGCTTTTTTCTTGTCTAATGCTTTATACTGAAATTTCTTTTCTACACATTTTCGCTTCTGAAAAATTAGCACAGTTTTCGCATTATGTGACTCTGTCTTGGTTACTTCATTAGTAAACATTGCCTCCTTTTTGTTATATATATTTTTGTGGTGTAACTCGATAGTGTATCTTCATAGGGAAACTTAGAGGTCATATTTATGTTCAGAAAGCCAAACATCTTTTCAATAATAAAGACAGATTATCTGTTGTTTCTCTAGTACCCAAATTACTTTTCAATAGCTTTGTCATTTGTTTCCCAGAATTGCCAACCCTTCACAAAAATAAATCTAGCAAATGATGTCCTTGCACCTCAGGTATGTGGTTGTTGGTATACATAGCACTGCTCATAGGGAAGTTGACCATTTTCAGTTTCTCTATGATTGCCTCTGCGGCATTTGAGACTATTAAAAATAATCTCTTTGCCTACAAAGGCGGGGGTAAGGTTTTCTATACCTCTCAAAGTGGGACTACACTGGGGTATGTTTTTGTTGATATGATTGCCCTATGTCTGGCCTTTTCCTTTCCTTGTGGCGAGTATCCAAGGCTATTACTATAGAGAAAATTGTTACAATCTTCACAGTCTTTATTAGGATAAATAATTGAGGGATGATCTAAAATGGACAGTTTTTTTTTGGGAGGGGAAGGGAGGGGTTCACTAAAAATTTTATTAATCACTAACATACAATATTACGAAGAGATAGTTAGCTCCACTCGCTCGCTATATGTCTCAAGCTCGAAAAAACTAAAGAGCTATTCTAAACCACAAGGTTATGTATTACATTGTGCAGTCCAGGAGCAACTTTATAACATATACCAAATAGAAACTCTCTTCAACAATAGAATTCCATGGTTGACTTTTTTTCTCAAAGATCCTCATGTTTCTTTCAATCCAAAGAGCATGTATGACTTCTGTACCAAGCATCTTGAATGCTAAAGCTTGTTGTGATTGACCCTCAGTTTTGCTAATCATCCATGGTTGATGTTGATTCCATTGTTAAATTTACAATACATAATGTGAACTCTAAATATTATTTTAATTAGTTGCTAAATTGGTAAGTGTCATGTGCCATGCTAGGTTAGGTAATGGTCAAGAAACTGTTCAAACTCCAAACCACCAACAAAAACTTACCTTTGCTTCAGTTGAAGAGACTCCACTTACCTACCTCCTTGAAGTTTGGATTTTTATAATCATAATACGAGTATAAGATTTGAGTCAAAATTACTCAATTTAACCAAAATTCACAATTTATAGATGATTGATCAACCCCTAATGGAGGTGGACCCCAGAAAAGTTGTGAAGGAAAAAAATATAGAGCACAATCATTAGAAAGTAATTTCAATATTTTAATTGTTTCAGTGATAAAAGAGGCATTGTAAAATACTATTTCATAATTAAGTTACAATTCTTCTTATAATATTAATATGATGAAAGGGTCAAAAGAGAGCAATTAAATGCCCTGGGATAATTGTAGATCGTTTGCTTGAGTTTGTGTAATTTCTGCATTTTTCGGAGGCCATGGCAAAGGGTACCAATTTGGTTACCAAGTCAAGGTGCTTTTTGTTTGTACAATACATAATATGTACTCTACATATTAAAGCTTGTTGTGATTGACCCTTAGTCTTGCTAATCATCCATGGTTGATGTTAGCTGGCTAGTAATTCTGTCCCAGCATCCACGGCATCACCCTGTTCCAAATCTTTGTAGCAAAATCACATTGAACAAATAAATAATGTTCCTTAATCTCTTCATGCACTTGGCAAATGCAACATCTACTATTCATTTCTGCACCTCATCCATGTAGTCAGTCAGCAGTTAATATCATAATCAAGCATAATCTCTGTCAGTATAGTTTTTAAGAACATAGAAGTTTTACTCTCATGAAAAAAACTTACTGATGCTTTTATCTAATTTTGCAGGAATATTTAAATGAGGGAAAAGAACCAACTTTTCTTGAGGTCATCGAAGAGACGCATAGGAAAAAAAGGACGGTAAAAGAGAAGATTGGGTCAAAACGCATGCTAAGGATGCATATGTAAGAGAATAACTTTTACATACATTGTTTTATTATTACTCAACTTAGCTTGTTTACATACTGACAAATAATTTTTCTTTCTGGAAGGATTTCAAAAAAGCATATAAGATTGGCGTCAAACCCAACCTATTTTAGAGGATGATACCGTGGTCCAACTATCACCTGCTAATATGATTAACATGTGGTCGGCCAACTGTGATGGGTGGTCCAAAGAAAGATAGAACCTACGGGTGTGGGGTTCTCCAATCTTTGAATACTCCTTCGTTGTTTCCCAGTTCCTTTTCTACTTTGCAAACTATGAAAGAAATGGAAGCGTGAGAAAGCAAATTATAGAGTTGACACAACAATGTTGGCTAACGATGCTAAGTTTGCTAAATTTGCTAAATTTGAGGAGATGGTCAAGAAGCACATGCCTCAAGTATTTCATGATGAGGAAAAGAGCGAACCTGATGATAATTAGATTGTAGTTGTTGTTCTTGTTTTTTATTGTGACATTTAGATGTTTAAACTATTTGACTCGATGTTTGTTTTGGGTGTTTTAAGGTGGTTGAATTTTTAAATTTTTGTCGCGTTTGATCCTACTATGAAAAAAATATTAGTTATGTTGTTTATAATCTGAGAGCAATGTAAGCTAATGAAAGATTTTATTAAATAATTATCTTATAGGTGAATATTTATTTATTAAAATTCTGACTAAAATAATTGGAAGAATAATTATTAAATAATTATTTATTAGCATTCCGATTACAGTAGTCGAAAAATTATAATTATTTAATTATTTATTATATTTTTTATTACAGTAGTCGGAATAGTTATTTTATTAAATATTTTTGACTAAACTAGTCGGAAGAATAATTATTAAATAATTATTTATTAACGTTCCGACTATAGTAGTCGAAATAATTATAATTATTAAATAATTATTTATTACATTATCGACTACAATAGTGTAATACCTCATACTTCTACTAGCTTAAAATCATCCCACAAATGTTAAAGACTTGCTTTAAAGATTAATTCACTTTTATACATGTGGTATTTTAAAGATTTTCACTTTTTATCATGTGAGAAATTGAATAAGCTTTCCATCGATACCAAATTCGCCAAAATCCAACACCCGGGCAAAGAGTTAGAGCCTTTTTAGTGAGACAGTGTATCATTTGAGCAAGCCATCAGCGCATCGCGAAGCCAGCTTAAATGGAAATTGTCAATTTGCAGTGGTGCTTCGCAATAGTGGCCCATTGCACCAAACTTCCAGTTCGCAAACAAAGTGGCAATGCGATAGATCCGCGTCGTGCCACCATGCAGATTCCCAATTGTCCAGTTCCAGTGACTCGTCGCGCTAAGGATGAAAATCGAGAAATTTTTTACAAAATTAAAGACGCGTTCAGGGTTAAAAGGGTCAATTTTCCCACCCTATATAAATCCAATAACACGTGATTCAGCCATATTTCACCCAATTTATAGTATTCCTCTCAAAATCCTCTCAGGAACACATTAGGATTTTTCATAGAAAATTCAAGTTCAAGAATTTCTCTCTATCAAACTTCATAAAATCAAGAACTATGGTATGCACAGTGTTGATTCATGGACTCCTTTCGTCAATGAAGCTCAAGAACCCTATTTTAAACTATATGTCATGATGTTCGTGTTTGAATTGGTTATGCTCATGTTGTTATTGTTGTATGATTGTCAAGATTGCATCTTTATATATTTTCATGAAACTATGTTAGCATAGGGTTGAAGTTCATGCAATTGAGTGAAATTGTGGAACTATATAGTACTAAATTGATTATCATACCTATGCCCTAAGTGTGCATGCAAGGTATTTGATAATATGCCCCAAAGAATGAATAATGAGCAAGTACTTAGTCTCCATGTGTCAAGATTATGTCATGCCTCTTAAGTTATGCTATACCTACTTGATTAAGATGATTTCCATGCTAAACCTATACATTGTAATTGCTTGATGGGGTGTTCATGAGATTAGAAGCATGAAATTATGCCATGTTTATATTCATTACTATCCGAGTACAAATAGTGTGATAACTATGTGCTTCAAGAACTCCCCAACTTATAGTATTGTGAAAATTTTGAATTTGTTGATATTGGTTATGTGATCAAAAGTGTCAAGCCTTGTCAATCTCATTCTATCATGTCCTGGGGGTACTTGTACCCGATAATTTAGCTGTGTGCCTAGAGCCATGTCATATTTTCACGATATCTCAATCAAGCCATGATCCATAAAACTCAGTCAGTCATGTGACTTAGGAAATACTCAAGACTCTCAGTAATCTCAGTACTCAGTATTCTCAGAAATCTCAGTAACTTCAGTACTCTCAGTCAGTCCTCAGATCTCAGTAGTATTCCATCAGTCAACGAAACTTAGTGAACTCGGTTTAGCTCCGCTAAACAATACCATTAGTATCAGTTTAGTTAATCAGTTTAGTGTCTATTCAATTGGGAGTAGGATTCAGCATCGAGTGAACCCAAGGATGGGGACTCACCTGTTATTCAGTGGAAGGTGTGATCCTTAGAAGCAATCCTTGCATTCCAGAACTATGTAGACAACGTAGGTTGAGATATACCCCTATGCGTAGGGCTACTAATACATCTCATTTGGGTTACCTACCAGGAGGGGTTGACGGAAGAGCTCCCTATCAGCGAGGGTATACTCACAGCTTGTCTTTACCCGTGGTACGGTACTGACACCCTTTCATCTGGGGTTACAGGTTGGACCCCACCAGTCCAGTTTCGGGATATGTTGATTAGATGATTACCTCCCACAGTCTCAGTTTCAGATCCAGTCTCAGTAATAGAACTCAGTTCAGTTCTACAGAAATCTAGAACTGTCAGATACAGTCAACTCAGTACAGTACAGAACTCAATTAGTTCCATCAGAATATAGATTGTCAGATATAGTCACTCAGTATCAGTTATATCAGTATTATACAGTCAACCAGACTAGTTTTTCATAATCAGAACTGCCAATTACAGTCATTCCTCTATCATCAATATAACATTAGTCTCTCAGTATTCAGTAGACTCGATCATCAGTATCAGTAAACTCTGATGTTAGTAAATCTGTACTCAGAATTCAGTGCCCAGTGTCAGTACGGTCTCAGTTACAATTACGTATTCATGCATGTATTCTCAAGTTCATGTTAGCCAGTCAGTTATTATTGTTTATGCATATGAACCCTTGCATTCAGCCTACCTCACTTGCATACCAGTACATTCCACGTACTGACGCATTTGCACTATGGTGTTTTATACCATAGGTTTAAAAGCACAAGATCCCGAGCATCCTTAGTAGATCAGACGTTCAGCAGCCAGACTAACAGTGAGTCCTCATCATTCGATGATAACATGATTATTTTTATTACTTTATCATTTCAGTAGTTCGGAGTTAGTTAGGGGTATGTCCATCAACTCCACAGTTTTCAGACAGTTTAGAGGCTTTCATACTACAACACGTTCTCAGATAGTTTATTTCAGTTTTGGGTATTGTTATACCCTATTTCAAACATTGTTTTATATTCAGTATTAGTTCAGTTTTGAACCTTACGGTCTTACAGCTTATATTCTGCATATTTTTAGTATATTATTCAGTGCTCAGGTACAGATATCAGTCATGGGTTAGCTTGTGGTCCTTCGGGGTCATGAGCACCGTGTAGCGTTTCGGATACCAGACTCGGGGCGCTACAAGTAGTCGGAATAATTATTTTATTAAATATTTATTTTATTAGTTTATGACTACAATAGTCGGAATAATTATTTATTAAATATTTATTTTATTAGGTTCTGACGACAGTAATCGAAAAGAGTTTGTAATTGAATATTTATTTATTAAAATTCTGACTAAAGTAGTTGAAACAATAATTATTAAATAATTATTTATTAAAGTTCTGACTACTGTAGTAGAAATAATTATAATTATTAAATAATTATTTATTACATTTTCGACTACAGTAGTCGGACTATTTATAATTATTAAATAATTCTTTTTAATTAGTTTATTAATCTTCCGACTACTGTAGTCAGAATCTTATTTTTATTCGGTCATTTTATAATTTACAATCTGCGACTACAGTAGTCAAAAATATTTTTCCGACAAGTTATATTCCAACTATCATGAAACAGTCGAAAAGTTGTCAAAAATACCTTGTTTTCCAACTCATTAGCTGTCAAAAAAATACTAATTTCCAGTAGTGCTTCTTGATAAATTAGTAAAGCCACATATTTGTCCATAAACACTGACATGATTGGAGAATCTCGGACATGATTATGTATTTAAAGTCACTTGTGTGTTTAAAATTTAGTTGTCTCGATATTCTCACTTTTTTCAAAAAAAAAAAAAGAAAAAGGCATTGAGAAAAATAAGAGAAAAATGAGAAAAGGGGGTGTTTAAAGTAGCACATGAATTAGAACAGTATGGGAGAATTTGAGGGGTTGCTAGTTTTTTTTTTTTTTTAAGTTTCAATTGTATTTCAATGGAGATTTGAGGTGGTCACTAATTTTTTTTTTCAAAGCTTCAATTGCATTTCGATGGAGATTTGGGGAAGATGGAAGAGAAAATGAATTTTAAAAAGAATTAAAAAATTATTGACACATGGCAGTTTTTATTTGTTCTTGGAGTTAACTTTTCTCCTTCATGTGCCTCATTTGCGTGGAACACAAATCTAGGCTGAAATTCAGTTAAAAAATGATCTATTTATAATTATTTTTATAAATTTTGAGGGGTAATAGATAACCCTCAAAGTTGAAGTGTCTTTTTTCAAATTTCGGACAAGTTCATAAATGACTTTATGTCTTTTTTCATAATTAAATAATCAATAAAATAATTATTTGTTGTAAAATCTAAACTAATTATATATGTAGATATGAAATAATATTAAATAATTAAATAATCAACAAAATAATTATTTGTTGTAAAACTTCAAGTGGCTAGTTCTCAAGACTTGGCTTAAGTTTAGGCTAACTATTCTCTTTTATTATTATTTTATTGGGAAAAGGCATAAATACCCCCCCCCCCCCCAAACTTATTGATGAAAATTACTTTAGGACTTTAATTTTATCGGTAATTATTTACCCCTAAACAACTTTTTCGTGAATTATATACCACCCCAAAAATGTAACTCCACTCACAATGTGTAATACACTCACACCCAAATCAGCGTCGTTGCCACGTAAGTCATGCAAAAAAAAATTAAAAAATAATTTCATATATAAATATTAAAAAAATATTCTTTTTCAACCCCCCCCCCCCCCCAAGCTTTCTTCTTCCCCCCCCACACCCCCCCCCCCCTTCCCCCACCTCATTCTTTCTTCTTCAACTTTTTTTTTTAAATTTTAGACTCAAATCTTTGAAATTTAATTTTTGAAAAATTACAATTATAATCCAAAAGAATTTTACTTTGAGGATAAAAAATTAGAAATAAAAAATATGTTGAATTTTTTTGTCAAGTATGGGTGTCAAATTTTGAGAAGAATTTTGTTGGATTTGATTTTCTTTTGCGATTTTCTTCTTCGATTCAATCTCAATACGAATTTTTCAATGTTTTTCATATGAGTATTTTCAATTTGTTCATCAAAACAAGAATTCAATAAATTTGAAATTAGTTTTATTATTGAGAAAAAATAATTATGATGGAATAAATTGAATTTTCTTTAAGAAAAAATTATGAAAAACTGAACTTATCATAGAAATACACATGAAATATTTTCCATGTACATTTGAGTTGGTTGATGATGGTGGTGAAGAAAAATGAAGAAAAAAAGGAGAGGAGTGGTGGGATGTGAGGAAGAAGAAGAGAGAGGACGATGAGTTGTGAAGAAGAAGAAAGATTAGCGGCTGAAAATTTAAAGGTGAGCCCACTTATTTGATCCTTTTATTTTTTTCTTCGGCGCATCAGTCCTTAAGGGGAAAATATAATTCACGCAAAAATTATTTAGGACGTAAATAATTATTGATAAAGTTAAAGAGCTAAAATAAATTGTGCAAATCACAGGAAAAATTAAACATAAACAAAAATCCGTCCGGCAGAACTTTCAATGAAGCAGTCAAATAGGAGAAAATTGTTTACCTCTTCGTCTACTAACATCATCTTTTCTAATGATATGATGAATACTTATGCTAAACTTATAAGGTAACTCGCTAGTATCCATTTCCCCCTTCAATAAAGAGAGAATTTTGACACATTTGTTTTTGCCATGGATGTGATCCAACACTAAACAGATGACATATGAGATAATAGCTAAAGAGCTCCACCAGTCTTTAATCTTCTCCTTGAACCGAGTTCGGATCTAAAAGGGGCATTTTTTCCAAGCCCCGAAGTTAAAACGAACAGTTTCTCTCTCTCTCTCTATATATATATATCAAAACGAACAGTTTGTCCAAAAATGAGAAACAACTAACGCCATCTGTGAATGTTTAGGGAGAAAAAAAAAATGTTAATAGGGTTTGTCCAAAATAGGCAAACTACATTTTTATAAAAAAAAATTTAATACTTTGCCCATTCGTTGACAAACTACTTTTGTTTGGGCAAACTACATTGCTAATATTCCTAAATATTTTGTTATTACAATTTTTGAGAAATGATACAACCTTTTCACTTATAAAATGTGTTGTTGTTCACTCTATTTTATCTCATTTATCACGAGCAACATTCATTATTCACGAAACACTTTTTTTGCATAAATAGTTGATCGTTTAAATTTCTTATAAGGAAAAAAAAATAATGTGTGAATATTTTTTCCTTCTCGAACGTTCACAGACGGTGTCAGTGTTACTTCACCCATTTTTGGACAAACTGTCCGTTTTGGTACATTAAAAAAAGAACTGTCCGTTTACTCCTAAGCTTAAAAAGTCTCTTTTAGCTCCGGACTCCCTTAAACCCTTCTACTTCTTAAAGTAAGTTTTCTTAAAGTTCCAGTCCCCACAAGTAAGCAGGATTGGGTTATGATCAGACCCAAGCCTTGGTAACAAAATCTGTTAACCTGAATAAAAATATCCTCCCAATCTGCTGAGTAGAGGATACAAGTGCTCTATTCAAGGACTAGAGCTGGCTTTTACAAAGAATCTATTTTCATTAATTGTAGAAACATATTTTCAGGTATTGCAAAGTTCCTGTCCCTTACACATGCATAATACTCGCACATTTTAAATGATTGCAGGTTCCTACTTGAGGACAATGGATCGATCACAAGAGCGCCACGTTTACCGACAGGCTAATATGGTGGCAGACTTTCTAGCAAGCTATGGGATGACCTGGGAGTAACATAGTCTTCTGAATCTCACCTCCAATGTAATCGCTTGTTTGGAGAAGGTGGTGTGTACGCGTTAGTTACCTCATAGCTTCTGAAGATAGTTATTTCTGAAAAACCTTCAGCTCAAGTAAGGCATATCAGGATATGTTTGGAAAGGAAATACCGTAATGAAGAAACCATAAAAAATAAAACCTATATACCATGCACAAAAGGCAAAAGCCTACGATTATTGGCAAATCAGAGAACACACGTTACAACCTCAAAATGGAGTCTTTATTAGTGTCTTATTAGCATCAAAGGAGACCAGTTTTTCCATTTGTGGCTTCTATTCTTTTTCCCCCCTTTAGACCTTTGCCAAGAGTTGCTTCTTCAGTTGGGGCGAAAGTGTTGTTATCCCACGAAAACCCTCCTCTAAGTTTCTTCTAGACTGGACATATTTCCTGCAAACTAAGAGAAACGTGCAAATCAGAGTTGATGTTCTTTACAGTGAGTTAAACGACGAGAGAAACTCCTACCTTCTTCCCAAGCATTCGATGATATCCCCAGTGAGCGTAGACCTTTTCTTATTGTCAAACGCCATAGATGCTGCCTTCCTCAGTAAAGCAGATCCAGCAACACACCCTAGTATGGTTGGATTCATGCTTACCTCCCCTTTATCTGCACACTGGCGGGCCCAGGATAGGAACACTGCAACACTGCACATTTAAATGCCGAGATTCACTAACCCAGTCGAGTAGGAGAGACTAAACAGGGAATGCAAGATATAGTTGACCAGTAACTGTGAAATTGCATTGTCTTAATGACGATATGTATTGGGTTTAATACCTCTGAGGTAGTGATATGGGCTGCGTATACTTACCCTCCCCAGATTTGTGGGAATATACTGGGTATGTTGTTGTTGCTGGTTTAATATTTATGCACTAGCAAGAAATATAATTTTTACGCTATCTGACACTTCAAGGATAAACTACATATCCGTCTATAGCAAGTGTGGATCGAGAACCTGGAGAATGAGACATAACCAGTAATAATTGATTAAACTACACTGAGGATCGCAATCCATATGTATGACAGAAAATGTAGTTACCTTCCTGAAAGTATGTCACCCTGTCCACCACAGCGCCGTGGGGAACCATAAACACTCACTGCACAAGCTGCATATCCCATATTGCTAGTTAGCTAGTGACTTCCAAAAATATTGAAGCAATCATTCCATAAACCTTGCTCCTCTTGAGCTACTCACTTTGGGAGTATATTGTAACCATAGACAACACCTGTTGGTGTTGCATGTCTTTTTCAATTCTAACATAGGAGCTGAAAGATGCATCTAAGCATTCAACATATTAGAGCCACCATTTATACATGCAATACACCAACTATATCCATTCTATCAAACTATAGAAAAAATGGAAGAGATTAATAGTGAAAATGTAGATCATCTCCTTTTACTATTGGGAACTCTAGGACTGGTAGTTTACCCATGATTCTCAATAAATAAAGCACAGTAAATGGTGCACGCCGAGCACCATCCTCCATAAACAAATCTAATACTGCAAAGTGCAGATAATGATCCATCAAATAGGTATGAGCACAAAACAAGATGCAATTTCCTTCATATGAAGATGTAATGCTGCAAATAAGCGAGAAGCACAAGAAGCAGAATATAGATACTGGAAAGGTAACAACCCAACATCAAACTCAAGTCACTATTAAAAGAGCTTTTAGAGGATTTTCTCATAATAATCTCATTATACAGGATCCAACATTGAAACTCAAATTGGTGCCTGGGTTCATCTCTTCTCTGAATTCCGTTGGCTCCCCATCATCTCCTTTTTCAACACAACAAGCATAGGCTAAAAGATTGTGAAAAGGTTGTTGTCCTATAAGTATTTTTAACATAATGTTGTAGAAGAAACCCCAACCTTATAGTTAAATGTTCTTCCCTAGAATCTAAATCAATGGAAGAACTTCATCTGTGAAGTCCAATGCTTCCATTTCAAACCAAAATGAATAAGAAATATCTAATACTACTGAAGATCTTTAAAAAAAAAACATGTATACATTGACTGAGCATCAGTTTATTAGCATGTCCAAGCAGTTACTTTCACAATAAAGATTCAGATTTACAGCTTGAAAATCCCTATAAGAATTTCAGTCCTACATGGTCATTATCCTCATATTAGGTAAAGTCTCATAACTAAACTAAGTAGAAAATAGACTAGATATTCTCCACCAAATAATGAAAGCAGGAGTCCCAACCCTTTATGCATCACGAAAATATGCAGGTGGAACTCATACCCCAAGCATAAAAGGGTTGTTCATCCACCAGCAAATTACTGATCTATGCAATCCAAATGATTGAATCATCTGCAAAGGGCCACTAACAAAGCAAACTATTACCTGTTTTACCATCACTGACAAAGTCAGATTTGCCTTTCCTCAAGATTGTAACACCACCGATCCTGATCAAATAAATATGTTACCCATTACAACACTAACAATAAAAGTAATAGATCCAATGAGATGAATCTTGAGATCAATAAACTTGCCAGGAGAAGCAAAGTTATATGTTCATCCTCATAAATTGGATCCAAACTAGAGGAAAATACTACAGTGGTTGCAGAACTCTCAACTGTGTTTTTACAAATCCAAATTGCTTTGCCTTTTTCTTTTCTATAACCGAAAAATACCAGAAAACCAGTGGCGCACGGTTTGAAACTTGGGTGATAATAGGGCCACCCCTTTATCCTTCTCCACTTAAATATTAAGCTTTTGTCTGTGACAGGGTTAGAACTCATAACATGTAACCCACAAATCACGCATTGCGCTCTTACAGCAAGACCAAACTCTTAGGGGCCCCAATGGCTTTACTTTTTCGACTCCAACTATAGTCAGTTACACGTGCAAAGTCAGCAAAAATATAGCAGGAAAATATCAAGATTTTGTTTTTACAAGATAAATCTTAAGTTTCTTTGACCCACTTCTTTTTTCTGGGGATAATGACATATCCATACCAACTTGTGTACAACTCGACTAATCCACCTGACAGCAAACTACAACCTGCAAGCACAAGTTCTTCTTAAACCTACCACCTGACCAAAACAGGTAGATTATCCTAGATGTTGTTTGAACCTGGATGAGCTGGTTCTCTTATTTCTCAACGACTTGTCATATGCCTACGAATAAACCCAGAGTAATATGATATATATCCTGTTTCACAGACTATCTTGAAACAAAGATATAGGAGGTGTATAAGTCATTTCTTCCTCAATGGAGAATAAATTTGATAAGGCAGAGGACATTTTATTCTTTTGGTCTACCCTCAGTCATTGTCTAACAAGCGTGAGAAGTCACTTCCACTTTCTTAAGCAAGAGTCAGTAGGTTCTTCACCAGGCTTCCTCTACAGTCTATTAAACATATAATGCCATCTTTTGCACTCTAAAGGAGTTGTAGATTTTTAAGGTATAAAATTGTTCTCGACACAGCTTTTAACATAAAACCATGACTTCGAAGGAACAGATTAATTGGCAGACTGTTCTTAAAGATCACATAACTTTGGAGGTCTACAAAATCATTGTCACTAGCAAATTTAAGCGGACAAACAGCAGGCAAAGAAGAGATATGGATTAAGAAGCTCACCCTTTTGCCAGAGACAGCAACTGATCGGTTCCATTTTCGTCATTTACCTCAGAATTTAGTACTTTCTGAACAAGCCGTTTATACTCATTCAAATTTGGAGTCAGCACCGCTAAGGGATAACCACTAACCAGATCAAGACAATTAGTCACGAGATAAAGCCCATCCTGATAAATAAAACAAAGAACACCACCGGATGTCGTATCAAGAGTAACGCCATACGGAATATCAGAGAATCAGCTTGCAATATAACAATGTCATCCATCACATACCCCATCTATAACCATTGGGACATTGCACTCTCTTGCATGCTTCATAATATTACTTACACAGTCCTGGAAGAATAACCATGTAATCAAAATCCAATTGTACCAAAGAACCCACAAAAGAAAGTGAACGCATAAAAGGAGAAAAGTGAAGTTTTCTGCACATGTATTTGAAGTATCTTGGGTTTTTAATTCAAGGAAACTGTGAAATTGATGACAATCTCATGCATCGTTTTGGTGTGGGCTGAATGAAACGGAGGCTCGCCTCCGGAATCTCGGGTGATAAGAATGCGCCATCAGAATTTAAAGATAAGTTCTACAGAGTGGTATTAGGCCGGCAATGTTGTATGGGGCGGAGTGTCAGACAATTAAGAACTAACATGTTCAAAGAAATGAGAGTGACAGAAGTAAGGATGCCGAGGTAGATGTGTGGGCATATTAGAAGAGATAAGATTAAGAATGAAGATATACGGGAAAAGGTGGGAGCGGCCTCCGTGGTGAACAAGACGAGGGAAGTGCGGGCTGAGATGGTTCGGGCATGTGAAAAGGAGGTGCGCAGATGCCCCGGTGAGGAGGTGTGGGAGACTGGCTGTGGTGGGTTTAAGGACTGGTGGAGGCATGACAAGTCGTCAATTTGACGACATGCTAGCACCTTTTAAGCCTAAATTATCACGCTTTTTTGTTGATTTGATGTTAATCTCTTAATAAATGCTCATTTGCGTAGGTAAAAGTTAAAAAGGGAAGATAAGCAAGTTATTCCAGTCAACAAGAGGTCAAATGTGAAGGAAAAGTGTCATCCGCTTTGCATCTACTTTGGCTTTGCTTTCCATCTGCTCTCCATCCGCTTTGAATCCGCTCAAGCAGATCAAGAGCAAGGTGGCAATTATGTAATTTTGTCAAATATGGAAGTGGGTAAATGACAAATTAGAGATGTGGAGGCAAACTCTTGAGTCTAAAGGGTTCAGGGTGAGCAGAAGCAAGACAGAGTATGTGGAATGTAAGTTTAATGACGTGAGGCGGGAGATTCAAGTATCTCGGGTCCGTGATCCAGAGTAACGGTGAGATTGACGAGGATGTCTCGCACCGTATTGGGGCGGGATGGATGAAGTGGAAACTCGCGTCGGGGGTGCTGTGTGATAAGAAGGTGCCGCCCAAGCTTAAAGGCAAATTCTATAGGGTGGTAGTCCGTCCGGCCTTGCTGTATGGAGCGGAGTGCTGGCCAGTTAAGAACTCCCACATCCAAAAAATGAAGGTGGCAGAAATGCGGATGTTGCGCTGGATGTGTGGACTGACTCGAGGGGATAGAGTTCGGAATGAGACTATCCGGGAGAAGGTTGGTGTGACTTCAGTGGAGTGTAAGATGCGGGAAGCACGATTGAGATGGTTCGGACACGTGAAGAGGAGGGGCATGGATGCCCCGGTCCGTAGGTGTGAGAGGCTAGCGTTGGATGGTTTTAGGCGGGGTAGGAGTAGGCCGAAGAAGTACTGGGGTGAGGTGATTAGGCGGGACATGGAACAGTTACAGCTCACCGAGGACATGACCCTAGATAGGAAGGTCTGGAAGACGCGAATTACGGCAGAAGAGTAGGGCCAGATTGGGTCGCTAGTGTAGGGAATTACTTGGTGGGGGTTTTTTTATTTTTTATTTTTTATTCCCGTTATGATTCCGTATTCAGTGTTCCATGCTTATTACGAATCTGTGTGCTTTCCTCTGCTTTCCTCTGTTTTATATTCCTTATGGGTGCCGTATTTATGTTATGTCATCTGCTTCTGTGCTTTACTATGTGTTTGTGTGATATCTTGTGCCTTGAGCCGGGGGTCTTTCGGAAACAGCCTTTCTACTTCATCAGAGGTAGAGGTATGGACTGCGTACATCTTACCCCCCCAGACCCCACTAAGTGGGAATACACTGGGTTTGTTGTTGTTGTATGGAAGTGGGGCTTAAAGAAGAGTTTTTAGCTCATTTTCAAGACTTAGCTTCTATCTTTCATCTTATGACCTATCTTTTCATCTTAGAACAATATTGTACCAGTCTTGAGTGAAAAATATATGTGAGTGATTCCCAAAGAAGAATTAGGGATTTTCCATTGAAGATTTATTGAAACTCCAAGTTTGGAACTAACAACAACAACAACAACATACCCAGTGTATTCCCACCTAGTGGGTTCTAAGGAGGGTAGAGTGTACGCAGACTATACCACTACCTCAAGAGAAGTAGAGAGGTTGTTTCCGATAGACCCCCGGAACTCCAAGTTTGGAACTACATTCTCTTTATTCCTCATGGATGAAGTCAATGATAATTTTGGTATATCTCTACCCTTTTTGAGGGTATGCTTGATTGGATTGTAGTTAGTGCATGGGTGTTGGCTATTTATTCTCCTAATTAGTTATTTGTGATGGGTGTTGCATTTATTCCATGATTTAATTAAGAGTTGGGGGTTGCAAACCTCAACCACCCTTGAACCCATGTCATCCTTGAAAGAGGAGATATGGGTGAGGAATAAATGAAACCAATAACTTGAATCATTTCATTAAATGACATATCTTAGACACAAGGATGTTAATTGAGGCAATAAATGTGTAAAATTGTCACACTTGTAATGTGTTCGAAAGAACCCAATTGTGAAATTTAGTATCGTAATTGAAAAATTGGCATCAATACCTTTAAGTCTAGCCTACCCATGACTCTTAGCTGAATTTGGATAAATTGTGTACCCATGCATGAACCCACACCTAGAATTGCATAACCCCAAGGCCTATTCCCAATTGAATTCACTCTTAGCATTTTTCAATGTCAAGATAGCACTCTAAAAGCAAAGTAATTGTCATTATTAACACGTTCAAACTAATTCCCCATTTTACATTTATGTTTGTTTCATTCACATTACGGGTCATCTTTTAGTAGACTATCAACACTCTTAAGTTTTGAATTCCATGCTTTCACTCCATGTGGATTCTACCCCAACCTTAGTTGGGTTATTGTATTGACAACAATCGGTTACACCCATTCAAGAGTGTAATTTGAGCGTCGTCAAAAATGGCGTCGTTGCCGGGGAGTGAAACATAGTTTTCACTCTTGTAGTGTTTTTAGTTTAGTGTTCTATTGTACATTGTTTGGTGTTTTTGTTCTCGCTCAGGTGTGTATAATAGTATACGCGATACTATGAGCCAACATGATAGTAATGTTGGGACGGTTGATGGGTATCTTGAGGACGAGGATCACCTCGCCGAGCTAGTGCTATTTGTATTCCACTGGCGGAAGAAAATGGAGTGTTTCACGTTACTAGCATGATGCTTCATTTGCTTCAAATAAAAGGGTTATTTGGAGGCCAAGCACATGAGGATGCTAATCTACACTTGAAAAACTTTATTGATGTGTGCCCTCCATTTGACATAGCCCACATATCTCAAGAGTAAATCCGATTGCGTCTTTTCCCATTCTCTTTGACGGGAGAAGCGATCTTATGGTTGCGGTCTTTGCTCGCGGGATCTATCACTTCATGGGTTGAGCTCACAGAAGCATTCTTGGAAAGATATTTTCCTCCTTCTCGAATATTGCAACTACGAGATGAAATCGCCAATTTTCGCCAACTTAATGGCGAGCCATTATATGAGGCTTGGCAACGATTCAACAAGTTAATGCAATGCCCAAATCATGAGGTTCCGGATAAAATGCTTCTCCAAATTTTCTATAGGGCCTTGGATCAATTGAACAAGACGGTAGTTGATAATGCGACAGGTGGTTCTCTTGTCAAACTATTGTATGGTGTTGCATCGACTGTGTTAGATCAAGTGACCAATCAAAGTAGAGAGTGGCACACGAGAGATACCGAAGTGGCCGTGGGGGCTCCCTCCGCATCTTTTGTAAGCCAAGATCAAAAGAAAAAGGATGAAGATAGAGATGCAAATATAGCTAAAGTGATGACGCAACTTAATCTCCTCACTAAGCATGTGATAGGGGCTCTGCCTAAGGCGGTTGACGTCGTTGCTTCTAAGAGTGCTAGAGCTTATGATGATGAGGAAACGGAGGCCCTTGATGAAGAAATTCGATTCTTGTCGAACCAAGCGAGGGGTTCCCGCCCTACCTATCAAAGGCAAGGCGAGAATTAAGGTTAGAAGGAAAAAGACCGAGATAGATATTAGCGTGATAGAGATCGTGATAGAGACCGGAGTTGGAGAGATAAGAAGAGAGATTATGACTAATACGTACCTCCTCATGATAAGGCAAAGGGTAAAGAGTCAAGTTCCATTGACTCGGATAAGCTCAAAAATGAAGATGTCCTTGCTCGGATCTTAATGGGTGTTGAGGGGACCGATAAGATGGTGAGAGAGATGAAAGGTGACTTCACACAACTCAATCAAACGGTGACATCTCATTCGGCCTCTATCAAGCAACCTGAAACACAATTGGGCCAAATCTCGGCACAACTTAATGAAAAACCAAAGGGTGGATTGCCTAGTGACACGGTTGTCAATCCTAAAAATGATGGTCACATCATGGCTATTATCACTAGGAGTGGTCGGACTCTTGGTAAAAATGTTGTTGATCTTAGTGAAGACCCCAATGAAAAGGCAAATAATGAACAAGCCAGAAGCGACTAGAAAGCCAAATAATGATGTTCCAAAGCCTAATGAGACAATTGTTGAACGGCCGAAGGTAGTTGAAGAAAATGTTGAAAGTGATAAAGCTCCTAAGGTGGTTGATGATGATACTCCAAAAGTGGATGAAACTCCAATTGTTCCATTGCAACAACAACAACAAACCCAGTATATTCCCACATAGTGGGGTCTGAGGAGGGTAAAATGTACGCAGTCCATACCACTACATCCGAAGAAGTAGAGAGGTTGTTTCCGATAGACCCCCGGCTCAAGACAAAGGACCATAGACAAACGTCGCAAGCATACAACATGATAAAAATAACAAAGATACATTGTTCCATTGCCACAAATCAAAATTCCTCCCCCATTCCCACAAAAGCTCAAGAAGAAAGATGATGATGCCAAGTTCAAAAAGTTTCTTGCAAAATTTAGCAATTTATCGGTGAATATTCCTTTGCTAGAAGCCTTACAAGAAATGCTCGGGTATGCTAAATTTATGAAGGACTTAGTAACAAAGAAGCGAGCCATTGATTTTGAAACAATTGAGGTAACCCACAATTATAGTGCTATAATGTCTAGCACAATTGTAGTGAAGAAAGAAGACCCGGGTGCATTTACTATTCCTTGCATTATCGGGGTGTACAAATTCGAAAAAGTATTGTGTGATCTTGGGGCAAGTATTAATTTGATGTCATTTTTCGTGCTCCGAAAGTTAGGCTTGGGTGCTCCTAAGCCTATCCTTATGAGGTTTCTAATGGTCGATCGTTCAATCAAAAAGCTTGTTGGTGTGTTGTATGATATTTTGGTGAAAGTTGACCGATTTATATTTCCGACCGACTTTGTTATTCTTGATTGTGAGATTGATCATAAGGTCCCAATCATTCTTGGCAAACTATTCTTAGCTACCGAAAGACCCTTAGTGAATGTGGAATGTGCGAAGATGAAATTTCGAGTGAACAATGAAGAAGTATCCTTCAATGTGTGTAAGTCCATGAAGTAACCGATGGATTTGGAAGTGGTATCGGTAATTGATGTGAGAGATGATGAAGTGACTAACACCGTAGAAGTGAAACTTGTGGATGGCCCCTTGGTGGGTGTATTGTGGAACCTCGGGGGTGAGGTGGTTGAAGAATATGATGAGGTGGTAGCTTCATTGACGGATCTTGGATCTTACACCAAGAACCCGGTCAAATTGGATCTTGATTTAAAAAATCATGAGAGTCCACCCGCCAAGCCGTCTATTATTTTACCACCTCAACTCAAACTTAAGTCGTTATCATCCCACCTTCAATATGTTTTCTTGGGTGAGGATAATACATTGTCAATCATTGTTGCGGGTGATCTTGAACCTTGCCAAATGGATGCCTTGAAATCAATTGTGAAAAAGTTCATTTGTGCTATTGGGAGGACTATAGCGGACATTATAGCATTGCTCCCAGAATTTGCTCTTATAAAATCAAGTAGATGTTGATTATGTTCCTAGTATGGAACACCAAAGGAGACTCAATCCACTGATGCAAGAGGTGTCAAGAAGGAAATCATTTAGTGGCTTGATGTGGGAGTTGTCTACCCAATTTCCAATAGTACGTGGGTGAGTCCGGTCCAATGTGTTCCCAAGAAAGGCGGCATGACGGTTGTCTTGAATGAGAATAATGATCTTGTACCTATGCGTTTGGTCACGGGTTAGAAAGTGTGTATGGACTATCATAAATTGAACTCGTGGACCGAGAAAGACCACTTCCCTATGCCCTTTATGGATCAAATGTTAGATAGACTAGCCAGTCGGGGTTGGTATTGCTTCCTTGATGGTTACTCGGGGTACAATCAAATTTGCATCACCCCGGAAGACCAAGAAAAAACCACCTTCACTTGTCCCTATAGCACATTTGCTTTCAAGCTCATGTCCTTTGGGTTATGCAACGCACCGGCCACGTTCCAACGATGCATGTTGTCCATTTTGCGGATATGGTATAGGATACAATGGAGGTTTTCATGGATGAGCTCTCCGTGGTTAGGGATTCATTTGATTCTTGCCTTGCTCACTTAAGTAAAGTCCTTGAACGATGTGGAGACTAATCTCGTATTGAATTGGAAAAAATGTCACTTCATGGTCAAGCATAAGTTGAGGTGATTGTTATTAAGTTACCTCCACCTTATGTCCGTGAAGGGTGTTAGAAGTTTTCTTGGTCATGTTGGATTCTATCGACGCTTTATCAAGGATTTCTCGAAAATTGCTCATCGACAAGGAGGTAAAATTTGAATTTGATGGTGATTGTGTAAAGGCTTTTAATTGTCTCAAGGAACTCCTTGTGTCGGCTCCTATCATAGTAGCTCTGGATTGATCATTGCCCTTTGAATTAATGTGCGATGCGAGTGGTGTTGCTCTAGGTGCGGTTTTGGGCCAAAGAAAAGAGAAGTTGTTCCACCCGATTTACTATGCAAGCAAGACGTTGAATATAGCTCAACGTAATTATACTGTTACGGAACAAGAGTTGCTAACGGTGGTGTATGCTTTCGAAAAATTTCGGGCCTATTTGTTGGGCACGAAAGTGGTTGTGCACACAGACCACGCCGCTCTTATTGAAAATTTTTGGTTTACTTGTTGCCATGACATGTTTGGAAAGTGTTTGTAGAGCTTTGTTAGCTTATTCCTTTAGTGCCTGTTTGGATTGGCTTTTGGCTTATAAGCCATAAGTCATAAGCTAGAAATTCTAACTTAGAGGGTGTTTGGATGGGCTTAAAAGCTAGTCAAAATAGCTTTTAAACCATTTTTCACTTTTTAGAGTGTTTGGCAAGTTCAAAAATAGCTTAAAAAAAGTTTAAAATTGCTTTTTTTAAGCCAAAAGCACCATCACCCCTACTTTTATTTTTGGCTTATAAGTCATTCTAGTTTTGACCAAATAAAAGACATATTTATCCCTTGTAATTTTCACATATTTCAAAATTGCCATCATGTTTGTTGTATAACATCTATTCTCTTCTACCATTTTTGTGTTTTTTCTCTATTTTTGTGTTTCTCTCTTTAAGTTTGTATTTTTCTCTCCATTTTGTCTCTTTATTTCTTTTTTTAATGGGTTGCTAATAATTTGATGCTTATGGGATTTATGAGGAATTGAGAAGAATTATTTTTTTGATAGTTTATTTGACCGAAACAACAAATTTTAATGTATCATTAGCAATTCAACTTCTTTTGGGGAGACTTTTGTTCAATTTTCTTGAAGAAAAACGGAAAATCAATAAACCTATTTAGCTAAAACAACAATTTTTGCTCCTTTTTGAGTGTTTTGGTTCAATTTTCAGAAGAAAAAAATCTCGTAAAACAGAAATTAGTTAATTAGTGTGCAAAATTCACAAAGAAAAACGGATCCATATAGCTGAAACAACAAATTTTGCTTCTTTTTGGATTTCTTTTGTTCAATTTTAAGAAGAAAAATGGAGCACAAGTAACTTATTCATTCATGAAAATATTTTTAAAAATAATTATATTAAGTAGTTTAATTGAAATTGAATTAAAATATAAATTAATTTTAATTTAAATTATTTTAAAATTAAAAATCTAATAGTAATCCACTTTATATAATGTTAACAACTATAAGGGTATTTAAGAGCCATATTAGTACCTCTTTTGTATGAAACTTCTAATTTATGAAATATAATTTTTATGTATTATTCCCCTTCTTTAATATATTCTTTTAAATTTAGACAATTATTATTGTACAACATATGAATTTCTCTAAGAAAAACCCTCACCAACCAAGATATATGGAGAACACTCACTGAAGATATACAACTTTATGAACGATTAGTGAACGATTCATGTATATTTGACGACGCAACATTCGTATTCGACAATATTTTAATAGTGATATAGTCATTACTCAATCAACGAATAATATATTTTTCAATTAAGAGTCATTTTAGCAAATAAATAGTATCATTTGTGACTAATTATTTATCTATTAATGTAGTTATAATGATAAGTAACATATATATTTTATTTGATGATTTAAACTCTTTTAACCAAGAAAAAAGATTTATTTTAGCGCACAAATTTAATAGTCATTCATGAAAATATTATATATATATATATATATATATATATGAAATTGCAACTGTATTGGTAAACGTCTCCCAGTCATTAATTATGAAATTGCATCACTATGTACAGTGTTATCAAAAGTTGGAGAAAAAAACTAAGGTTAAATAAAATTTGTCTTTAAAATAAAAATTAATAGATATATAAACACTAAATTTGAATATTATATTAACAATATATATAATGAATTAAAAATATATATATTAATTTTAATTTGAATCATTTTAGAAATAAAAATTAATAATAATCAACTCTACATATTGTTAACAACTTTAAAGTTATTTCAGACATTTTGACCAAAAAAGTGCTTAGCAACACTTGTTTACCAAACACATCAACAACTTTTTTTCAATTTCAGTACTTTTATCCAAACACGTAACTGTTTATTTTTAAAATAAGTTTCACCACTTTCAAAAGCACTTTTAAAGAACTTTTTAAAAGCCACTTTTTTCAGCTTATCCAAACGGGCTCTTATAGCTTTTGGCTTATTTTTTGCATTTTAAGCCAAAAGCCATAAGTTGAGATTTCTAACTTGACTTTAGGATTACTTTTAGCATTTCACGTTAAAATTTAAGTGCTTATAAGCACTAGACTCTCTCTCTCACTAGACTCTCTATCTCGGTCCACGGCCTTCGGCGCCGTCGCCGACCGTCGGCGCCGACCCGACCCGACCACCGGTCCCCGGCGTCGACCTCCGTCGCCAGTCTCCGGCTTCGTCGCCGGTCTCCGTCGCCGTCGCCGGTCTCTGGCTCCGTCGCCGTCGTCGACCTACGGCGCCGACCCTACCGCCGGTCACCGCCGTACCCTCTCTCTCCCGCGCCTCGGCCCTCCGGCCCCGTCGCCGTCGCCGACCTACGGCGCCGACCCGACCGCCGGTCACCGGTCACCGACCGCCGAGATCCGGTTCCCCCCCCCCCCCCCCCGCCCCCCCCCCCCTCCGCCGCCGCCCCCCCTCCGCCGGCGCCGTACAACAGGGCAGCAGCTGTAGCTCGGTCTTCAGCCGGCAGCCGCGGATCCATCTCAGTAGCGATCCCCCGGCAGCAGGTCGACGTGGTTGCCGGCTTGGTCTACAAGTGAAATCTGGTGACTTCTAACCTTTGCTTATTTCATTCTTCATTCTGCATTCTTTCATTCTTCGTATTATACTAGTAATTGAGTATAGTTTGGTTGCTGGAATATTTCCTTGAATTGGTGTGAGCCTTGTATTAATTGCTGCTGCTTTACTATTACCATCGTTTATGTCTTTATATCTTTATATTATCTTTATATTCTCTTATACTTTCGCCTAGTTGTGGCTGTGGGCAGTAATGGGTGGATAGGGTCATGTCCGAGGGGGTTGGGGCGGGGGGCAGTGGTGGGGGCGGGGGATGAGGAAAGGGCGGGGGTGGGAGGGAGGCCAAGGTTTGGCCGCGGGGGAAGTAGTGGAGGGCGTGCGGGTAGTGAAGGTAGGCTGAGGGTTGGGTCTTGGAATATAGGGACCCTGCAGGGCAAGTCCATAGAGCTTGTGAAGACCCTTAGGAAGAGAAGGATCAATATTGCGTGTGTTCAGGAGACCAAGTGGGTAGGGTCTAAGGCTAGGGATGTGGATGGTTACAAGCTGTGGTACTCTGGGAGCGAGAGGCGTCGGAATGGAGTTGGCATCTTAGTGGATGAAGAGCTTAGAGGTCAGGTAGTAGAGGTGAAGAGGATCAATGATAGGTTGATGACTATTAAGTTGGTCATTCGGGGGTTTACCCTGAACGTGTGTAGTGCCTATGCACCGCAAGTGGGATCGGAGGGGGAGGAGAAGATGCGGTTTTGGGAGGCCTTGGAGGAGGTGGTGAGAGGCGTGCCAAGCTCGGAGAAGATTGTTGTAGCAGGAGATTTCAACGGGCACATCGGGGCGCTACCGGGAGGCTTTGGTGATGTGCATGGTGGTTTTGGTTTTGGGGAGAGAAATGAGGAGGGGGCTACCCTACTGGAGTTTGCGAGGTCCTTTGGGCTGGTGGTGGTGAACTCGGGCTTCCCGAAGAAGGACGAGCACCTGATCACCTTTCGGAGCGCGGTAGCCAGGACCCAGATTGACTTTGTGTTGCTTAGGAAAAGGGATAGGGCGTGGTGTAAGGATTGTAAGGTCATCCCGAGTGAGAACCTTTCGACCCAACATAGGCTCTTGGTTATGGATTTGGGTATAAAGAAGAATAGAAAGAGGAGAAGTAGGGAGTGTAGACCTAGAATTAAGTGGGGCGGCTTGACGCCAGTGAAGGCGTGGGAGATAGGGGAGAAGTTGGCAGGAATGGGGGTGTGGGAGTGTAGGGGAGACGTGGATAGTATGTGGGATAGGGCGGCTAGGTGCATCAGGGAGAATGCAAGTGAGGTGTTGGGGGTTTCTAGGGGCCGGGCCGGGCACCATCAGGGGGATTGGTGGTGGAATGAAGAGGTGGAGAAGAAAGCGGGGACCAAGAAAGGGGCGTATACCAAGTTGGTGGAGAGTAAGGACGAAGAGGAGAAACGGGTAAACAGGACAGAGTACAAGCTAGCGAGGAAGGAGGCTAAGTCAGCAATCACGGCAGCTAAGACGGCCGCCTTTGAGAGCCTGTATGCAGGGTTACAGGGGAAGGGAGGGGAGAAAAAGTTGTTTAGACTCGCTAAGGCTAGGGAGAGGAAGGGTCGTGACCTCGATCAGGTGAGGTGCATTAAGGGGGAGGACGGTAGAGTGTTGGTGGAAGACGGCCACATTAAGAATAGATGGCAGTCGTACTTTCATAGGCTCTTGAATGACGAAGGGGATAGAGCTATTGTGTTAGGGGAACTGGAGCACTCAGAGGAGTGTCGGGATTTTAGCTATTGTAGACGTTTTAAGGTAGAAGAGGTTAGACAGGCTGTTCGCAGAATGCGAAGGGGTAGGGCGACGGGGCCGGATGAGATACCGGCCGAGTTTTGGAAGTTCGTTGGAGAGGCTGGTCTGAGGTGGTTGACGGGATTGTTTAATGAAATCTTCAAGACGGCAAAGATGCCCGAGGCTTGGAGGTGGAGCACCATGATACCTCTCTATAAGAATAAGGGGGACATCCAGAGTTGCAACAACTATAGGGGTAATAAGTTATTGAGTCACTCTATGAAAATCTGGGAGAGAGTGGTCGAGGTGAGGCTGAGACGGATAGTGTCTATTTCAGAAAACCAGTTTGGATTTATGCCTGGCCGCTCGACGACGGAGGCAATTCACCTGGTACGGAGGTTGGTGGAACAGTATAGGGAGAGGAAGAAGGACCTGCACATGGTGTTTATTGACCTGGAGAAGGCCTACGACAAAGTCCCTAGGGAGGTGCTTTGGAGATGCTTGGAGGTGAGGGGAGTACCGCTGGCATATATCAGAGCAATCAAGGATATGTATGATGGAGCGAAAACTAAGGTGAGGACGGCGGGAGGAGACTCAGAACATTTCACGGTCCGGACAGGGTTGCATCAGGGATCTACTCTTAGTCCCTTTTTGTTTGCAGTGGTAATGGATGTGTTGACGCGGCGTATTCAAGGGGAGGTGCCGTGGTGTATGCTTTTTGCAGACGATGTAGTTCTGATAGCTGAGACCCGAGAGGGTGTGAGCGACAAATTAGAGGTGTGGAGGCAAACCCTTGAGTGTAAAGGGTTCAGGGTGAGCAGAAGCAAGACAGAGTATGTGGAATGCAAGTTTAATGACATGAGGAGGGAGAACGAGGTAGTAGTGAAGCTGGAATCACAGGAGGTAGGTAAGAGGGAGAGTTTCAAGTATCTCGGGTCCGTAATCCAGAGTAACGGTGAGATTGATGAGGATGTCTCGCACCGTATTGGGGCGGGATGGATGAAGTGGAAGCTCGCGTCGGGGG
Source organism: Capsicum annuum (assembly GCF_002878395.1). Lineage (NCBI taxonomy): Eukaryota > Viridiplantae > Streptophyta > Magnoliopsida > Solanales > Solanaceae > Capsicum > Capsicum annuum. The sequence goes on along the minus strand of NC_061111.1, from coordinate 167,028,760 downwards.
TGCTGTATGATAAGAAGGTGCCGCCTAAGCTTAAAGGCAAATTCTACAGGGCGGTAGTCCGTCCGGCCATGTTGTATGGAGCGGAGTGTTGGCCAGTGAAGAACTCCCACATCCAAAAGATGAGGGTGGCAGAAATGCGGATGTTGCGCTGGATGTGTGGGCTGACTAGAGGGGATAGAGTTCGGAATGAGAACATCCGGGAGAAGGTTGGTGTGACACCAGTGGAGTGCAAGATGCGGGAAGCCCGATTGAGATGGTTCGGACACGTGAAGAGGAGGGGCATGGATGCCCCGGTCCGTAGGTGTGAGAGGCTAGCGTTGGATGGGTTTAAGCGGGGTAGGGGTAGGCCGAAGAAGTACTGGGGTGAGGTGATTAGGCGAGACATGGAGCAGTTACAGCTCACCGAGGACATGACCCTAGATAGGAAGGTCTGGAGGACGCGAATCAGGGCAGAGGACTAGGGCCAGCCTGAGTCGCTAGTGTAGGGAACTACTTGGTGGGGGTTTATGCATGTTAGGAGCCCGCGTCCCATGTTTTATTATGGATCTGTGTGCTTTCCTTTGTTTTAGATTACTTATGGGTGCCGTATTTATGTTATGTAATCTTGTAACCTTGTGCTGTGCTTTACTATGTGTTTGTGTGGTACCGCGTGTCTTGAGCCGGGGGTCTATCGGAAACAGCTTTTCTACTTCTTCAGAGGTAGAGGTATGGACTGCGTACATCCTACCCCCCCTCAGACCCCACCAGGTGGGAATACACTGGGTTTGTTGTTGTTGTTGTTGTTATAAGCACTTATTAAAAATACCCAAACACTTCAAAAGTGCTTAAAAGTCAATTTTGACTTAAACACACTTAAAATAAGTCAATCCAAATTGACACTTAGTATAGCTTTCTTTTGGGTGGATTTGAGTCAAATACCTTACTTTATTGAATTATTCTTGGTTGCTTGAGGACAAGCAATAGCTTAAGTTTGGGGGTTGATAAGTCGCCAATTTGACGACTTGCTAGCACCTTCTAAGCCTAAATTATAATGCTTTTTCGTTGATTTAATGTTAATTTCTTACTTAATACTCATTTGTGTAGGTAAAAGTTAAAAAGGGAAGATGAGCAAGTTATTCAAGTCAACAAAAGGCCAAATGTGAAAAAAAGAGTCATCTGTTTTGGATTTGCTTTCCATCTGCTCTCCATCCGCTTTGAATCTGCTCAAGCAGATCAAGAGCAAGGTGGCAATTTTGTAATTTTGTCAAATATGGAAGTGGGGCTTAAAGTAGGGTTTTTAGCTCATTTTCAAGACTTAGCTTCTATCTTTCATCTTATGACCTATCTTTTCATCTTAGAACAATATTGTACTAGTCTTGAGTGAAAAATATATGTGAGTGATTCCCAAAGAAGAATTAGTAATTTTCCATAGAAGATTTATTGAAACTCCAAGTTTGGAACTACATTCTCTTTATTTCTTGTCACAACCCCAAAACGAAGGTCATGATGGCACTTGTCGCGGCATACCTTGACAAGTAAGCTTATAACCTAAACTGATACGAAAAGTGGAAAAGACAGAAATATCCCAAGATAAGGCTTCTAGAACGAAGCCGAACCATATAAGTAATAACAATGCGGAAAGAACTTATCCAAAATACCAATCATGCCCAAAAGCAGGTGTCAAATAGTTTAAGAGCTACTAATACAATCCAAGAGTCAAATACATCGGAAAAATAACCACAAAGGAATAATAACTGTCTCTGAATACTAATAAAGATATAACTACTATAGAAAGATAGAGGTGAACTTCGGACGCATGAATGTCCAATCGCTATCTTGGAAGCTCCAACAATTGCCCGAGTCAATCGAGCTGAGGCGCACTCGAGCTAGGACCTGCACCGAAAGGGCGCAGCAGGCATGAGTACGGTCCACTTGTACTCAGTAGGTATCATAGGCCGACCAAGCAAAGTAGTAAATAAAGCATACAAAATATACACTAAGGGCACGTCACCTACAATCAGAAAATGTCCCACAACGGTAGCCCACTCCGCTTGATATTGCAATATCACAACAAGATAGAACAAAAGTACGTATTATATCACATATAAAAAGAACAAAGGGGAACATGCATATACATGATCATCAAATACAAGTAAAAGAAGATACGATAAATACATAGACGAAGATGACAACACAATATGTCAATACAACACAACATAACACAATAAAGTAAGTGCAATGTATATGATGATGATGATGCACGAGGTCGTCGCACAACCTCCGGAATCGTCGCACAATCCCCGTATACACCTACGGAGCTAAAGCTTCCCGACGTAGGACCCATGGGGGGTTCGTCAACCCGTATACAATCCACATATCTCATATCTCCTTTCACATCCCTCGAAAAGGGTTTTATAAGGTGTTACAATATCTCCTCCCTGGCACATCCCTCGAGGAGAGTTTTAAAAGGTGTCGCCAGTGTTTCTCAGATGTTGCCACGGTGGTACCAGTGTTTCATGAATGAGTATGATATGAAGATGTAATGCTCACAACCAACCACAAGATATATTTCCACAACCATGTGAGTCAATATCCACTCATTATTTCATTTTCATCCACGAATTTCCACGTCTCATATGCCAAATAAAGTATGAATATAATCATAATACACCAATGGTGCCATATTAAGCATCTTAACAACACAATACAATAATTCACACGTATTCAATGCTATTAATATCAGACAGGACCCTACATAGTCACACATATTACATAATAACTCAATTTCGACAATTACATCACATATAGGCCCCTACACGGCACAACACATAGATAGCCATTTTTTATGATTAATTCCCGCCCTTAAAATGCATTTTGTACCATCATTTACTACCCAGCCCAGTCTAAAAGAGTTAAAGTCATAACCTACGTCGAAAGTCGAAACCGATCCGCTATACTTGAACCCGTGACCTTACTTTTCATAAACAATCCCGAACTTCACTAAAAACATCAAATATGAAATCTACGCGTCAAAACAAAACCGACGACACCTATATTGACTACTTTTGGTTCGGGATCAAAACAAACCCCAAAAGGGGTTTCCAAAAAAAAGGGTAAAATCGAAACTTTACTTCAAAAATATGTTTTAAATATTTTTAGGAATCTACAGCTGAAAACCCAAGTTAAATAGAGTCAAAATGAGGTTCAAATAGAAGAAAAATCATTTTTGAGCTTTACCGGGTAAAATCTTTGAAATCCGAATTAAAATCAAGCATCGAAGTTGTTTTGAAGTTTAAATAGATGGAAAACTAGTAATTATAAGATAATAACATTATTCAAGTGAAAAGAAGTGAAACTGGAGTTTAAAATCAAGCCGTAACATTTTTGGGGTCTTGAGATATTAATCAAGAAATTACTAAGAAAAGGGTGAATAATCAAAAAGAAAGAAGAGAAAAAATTGGGAGTTAGTGCCTACTTGCTTACCAAGCGATCTTGGCTTTCCATTCCTCTCCCGTCCGATTCTTATCTTAAATCCGAAGTAAAACCAAGAAATAGATATTAATCTAGCTTTCTAAGCTCCCACAAACCTTACTTTTAAGCTCCCACACTATTTTAGGATTTAACTCTCAAGAGGCAAGATGAAAATGTGCAAAATAGGCCAAAAATAGGTGGAAAAAGCTGTTATAATGCAGTTTTTCTGCAATATTAACTACTGATTTTTTTCACTTAAGTCGAAATGGATTTCGACGGAATGCCCGAGTTTCGTTCAGAGTTCAATATACATAAACGAACTATGCAACCATACTAAATTCAATGTTCCGAACGCGATGACGATATCAGATTTTCAAAAAAATATCGTTTTCACAAAATTGACCCCCGAAATCATAATTTTCCAAATAGGGGGTCGAAATGAGATTTAAAAATCGTAAAATCATACCAAACATGCTAACACCCTAAATTCGATATTCTGGATCTGCTGGCAAAGTTGGATTTTCCATCCGAAGTCGTTTCGATCAAATGTGTGTCCCACACCCAAATTTTAAATTTTTCAACTTTCCGATCAATAGATCGAAATGAGCTTGGGTGCACCGAGACCCGAACTAAAGATCTACCTAGCCTAAAATCGATATTCCAGAGCTGTTGGCGCAGTCCGTTCGGCCATCCGTCGCACAAATCAAAATATATCCACATAAGTCCAAAATAAAGCTCTCGAAACCATCAAAAACCACAATATCACATAAATGATACCAAAATGCATCAAAAATCATGTCAATCACTCCCACACCCCAAAAATATCATAATGCAACTACGGGGAGAGGTAAAATAATCAAATCACACAATCACAAATTTCACATATTTCATCAAATTTTTAGGTCGTTACATCATCCACCACTAAAAATCTAGTTCGTCCTCGAACTAAGGCAAAGAAATACCTGTATCAATGAAGAGCTGAGGATAAGAACTACGCATATCAGACTCACCTCCGAAGTAGCTTCATCGACAGGTCGATGTCGCCACTGGACCTTAACCACAGGGATCACTCTAGAGCGCAAACGCCTAACATCCCTAACCAAAATGGAAACCGGCTCCTCAACAAAGGACAACCGCTCAATTAACTTAATCGACTCCCAATGAATGACATGAGACTCATCAGGAATATAGCGACGAAACATAGAAACATGAAAAACTGGATGAACTGATAGATCAGGGGGTAAAGCCAACTCATAAGTCACATCACCAACAGTCCGAAGAATCTCAAATGGACTAATATACCTGGGGCTAAGCTTGTCCCTCTTCCCAAACCTCATCACACCCTTCATGGGTGAAACTCGAATGAAAACACGATCGCCAACACCAAATCTCAAGGCACGAAGTCTACGATCAGCATAACACTTCTGCCTACTCTGAGCCGCTCTAAGTTTATCCTGAATGACCCGGACCCTATCCAAAAACTCATGAAGCAAGTCCATACCTCGAGGTCTCACCACTGAAACATCGAACCTACTGGGGAGCGACAACACCTACCATACAACGCCTCAAAAGGAGCCATATCAATACTGGAATGGTAGCTATTACTATATGCAAACTCTACTAAAGCCAAATGCTGCTCCCACTCCCACTGGCCACCAAAATCCATCACGCATGCGCGAAGCATATTCTCCAAAATTTGTATTGTCCGCTCTGACTGGCCATCAGTCTGGGGTGAAACGCTAAGATCCACTCGAGTACCCAACTCATCCTGAAAAGTCTTCCAAAAGTGATACGTGAACACGGGACCTCAATCTGAAATAATGAACACCGACACACCATGCAGACGCACAATCTCACGAATGTAGATACGGGCCAACCTCTCAGCACTGAATGAGACCGGAACCGAAATAAAATGAGCTAACTTGGTCAATCAATCCACGATGACCCAAACACTGTCAGAACCATGAGATGTACGAGGCAAACCAGTCATAAAGTCCTTGGTGATACGTTCCCACGTCCACTCAGGAACGGGTAACCTCTAAAGCAAACCATCAAGTCTCATATGCTCGACCTTCATCTGCTGACAACATAGGCAACAAGACACAAAATCCACTATATCTTGCCTCATACCACCCCACCAGTAGTGTTGTCTCAAATCACGATACATCTTAGTCACACCTGGATGGATGGAATATCTGGAACAATGGGCCTCCTCCAAGATCAACCTAATCCAGTCACCCACTTTCGGCACACAAACTCGGCCTCTAATCCACAAAACTCCATCTGAATCAAGTGAGGCTTCCTTAGCCTCCCCACTCAATACCTTATCTTGAATCAACCTCAATCCAACATCATCAAACTGATGAGCTCGAATCTGTTCCATCAAAGAAGATTTAGCATCCACAAATGCCAAAACATGCCTCGGTGTCGAAACATCAAGCCTAACCATCTGGTTAGCTAAAAACTGAATATCTCTAAGGCCAAAAGCCTCTCCTGGGTCAAAAGATACGCCAAGCTACCCATGCTAGTCGACTTTCAGCTCAAGGCATTCGCAACCACATTAGCCTTGCCCGGACGGTAGAGAATAATCAAGTCATAATCCTTGAGCAACTCAAGCCAACGGCGCTGCCTCGTATTAAGATCTCGTTGGGTGAAGAAGTACTGAAGGCTACGATGATCTAAGAAAATCTCACAAAAGACTCCATACAAGTAGTGCCTACACAACTTCAAGGCAAACACAACTGCGCACAACTCCAAATCATGGGTAGGATAATTCCTCTCATGAGGCTTCAACTGACAAGACGCATACGCAATCACCTTGCCCTCTTGCATCAACACAACACCTAAAACCTAAAGCATCACCAAAGACAGTAAAACCCACGCCATCCTTGGGCAAAGTCAAGATAGGAGCTGAAATCAACAAATCCTTGAGCTTTTGAAAGCTCGCCTCACAAGCATCGAACCACTGAAAAAAAATCTTCTTCTAGGTCAACTTGGTCAACAGAGTTGCAATAGATGAAAAAACCTCAACAAAACACCGATACTAACCTGCCAAGCCAACAAAACTCTGAATCTCGGTGGGCGAAGTAGGTCTAGCCCAATCACGAACCGCTGCAACCTTGGCTGGATCAACTATAATACCTTCCTAGTCACCACATGACCCAAGAAAGAAACAAACTCCAACCAAAACTCGCACTTAGAGAACTTAGCATACAACTTCTCATCCCTCAATCTCTAAAGCACAATCCACAAATGCTCCTCCTACTCAACCTCACTCTTGGACTACACCAACATATCATCTATAAATACGATAACAAAAAAGTCGAGATACGATCGAAACACCCGGTTCATCAACTCCATGAACACGGCAGGGGATTGGTCAACCCTAAAAACATGACCAAGAACTCATAATGACCATATCGAGTCCGAAAAGCTATTTTCGAAATATCCGAAGCTCTAATCCTCTGCTGGTGATAACCGAACTTCAAATCAATCTTCGAAAACACCGCATCACCCTGAAGCTGATCAAACAAATCATCGATGCGAGGAAGAGGATACTTATTCTTAACCATCACTTTATTCAACTGCCGATAATCAATACACATCCGCATAGACCCATCCTTTTTCTTCACAAACAAGATAGGCGCACCCCAAGGTAAATCACTAGGTCGAATAAATCTCTTATCCAACAAATCCTGTGATTGATCCTTCAATTCCTTCAACTCTGTTGTGGCCATCCTATAAGGAGGAAAAGAAAAGAGCTTGGTGGCCGGCTTAACATCAATACTGAAATCAATATCTCGATTCGGAGGCATACCAGACAAATCCGTAGGGAACACATCCATAAACTCACGGACGACACGGACAGAATCCAAGGAAGGAGGCAAAACAACACTAGTGTCACAAATATGGGCCAAGTAAGATAAACATCCCCTCTCAACCAATTTACGAGCCTGAACATAAGATATAATCCTCTTAGGACCCGAATGAAGTGCACCCTTCCAAGCTAACCTTGGCACACCCGACAAAGCTAAAGTCACAGTCTTTGCAAAACAATCTAAGTCACCCTAAATTTGATATTCTGGATCTGCTGTCGAAGTCAGATTTTTCATCCGAGGTTGTTTCGACCAAATGTGGGTCCCACACCCAAATTTTCAATTTTTCAACTTTCCGATCAATAGGTCGAAATGAGCTCGGGTGCAGCGGGACCTGAACCAAAGGTCTACCTAGCCTAAAATCGATGTTCCGGAGCTGCTGGCGCAATCCGTTTGGCCATCCGTCGCACGGATCAAAAGATATCCACATAAATCTAAAATAAGGCTCTGGAAGCCATCAAAAACCACAATATCATATAAATGGTACCAAAATGCATCGAAAATCATGTCAATCACTCCCACACCCCAGAAATATCATAATGCAACTAGGGTAAACCAGTCAAATCACACAATCACAAATTTCACATATTTCATCAAATTTTTAGGTCGTTACATTTCTCATGGATAAAGTCAATGATAATTTTCGTATATCGCTACCCGTTTGTCTATGAGTAGCTAATTCTAAATCTTTCTTGGGGTTATGCTTGATTAGGTTGTGGTTAGTGCATGGGTGTTGGCTATTTATTCTCCTACTTAGTTATTTGTGATGGGTGTTGCATTTATTCCATGATTTAATTAAGAGTTGGGGGTTGCAAACCCCAACCACCCTTGAACCCATGTCATCCTTGAAAAAGCGGATATGGGTGAGGAATAAATGCAATCAATAACTTGAATCATTTCATTTAATGACATCTCTAAGACATAAGGATGTTAATTGAGGCAATAGATGTGTAAAATTATCACACTTGTGAGGTGTTCGAAAGAACCCGTTTGTGAAATTTGGTGTCGTAATTGAAAGATTGGCATCAATACCTTTAAGTCTAGCCTACCCATGACTCTTAGCTGAATTTGGATAAATTGTCAAATAACCATGCATGAACCCACACCTAGAATTGCATAACCCCAAGGCCTATTCCCAGTTGAATTCACTCTTAGCATTTTTCAACGTCAAGATAGCACTCTAAAAGCGAAGTAATTGTCATTATTAACACATTCAAACTAATTCTCCTATTTTACATTTATGTTTGTTTCATTCACATTACGGGTCAGCTTTTAGTAGACTACACTCATGAGTTTTGAATTTCGTGTTTTCACTCCTTGTGGATTCGACCCCAACCTAAATTGATTATTGTATTGACAACAATCGCTTACCCCCATTCAAGAGTGTAATTTGAGCATTATCAAGGTAGGCCAAAGAAGTATTAGGGAGAGATGATTAGACAGGCATGGCACATCTTCAAGAGGACATGACCTTAGATAGGAGGTTATGGAAGTCGCAGAACAGGGTAAAAGGTTAGTAGGTTGTTGAGTGTTGACTCACTTCCCGGGGATGAACTTGGTCATTGTTTGGTGCACTGTACCTGTTTTCCAGTTCATACCAGTTGTGGCATTTTTCTCATAGTAGTCTGTCCTATGATTTTTGTTACTCCTCGTCATTTTCAATGTTGTGGTTATCGGATTACTTGGTTATTATTATTGTTCCTTGTCCTCTGAATGGTATGTTATGCTTTCCCTATTATTTTCTATGTCCTCTTTACTTTTGTATTTTTCCGTTTAACAACTTTGATGTGCGTTATTCAAGCCAAGGGTCTTCTGGAAACAGCCCCTCTACCTCCACAAGGTAGGGGGTTAAGGTCCGTGCACACTTTATCATCCCAAAAACCCACACATGGGATTACACTGGGTATGTTGTTGTTGTATATATTTCCATATGTATAATGCAGGAAACTTCTGAAATGATACTTCCTGGTAGCATTAAAGGTATCATACTTGGGTGGCCCAGTTTTTCTTGGCAGCATAAAAGCTTAAAAGTGGTGAGTCTACTCTTAAATGAATCAGAGTGAACAGAACAACTGAGATGCATTAGTATCACAGGCATGTTCTAAGTCCACCAAAACCAAATAAATTGTGAGGGCTTTATATAGTTGTCCCACCTCATGTTCAATGATAATCATGTTCTCTTTCAGGACACATTGCATAACACATAAAACTGATATATTTGTATGTTTTAGAATTCCAACTTTGCATGATCATGTACCCTTTACATTCCTAGACCACAAAGTAACATAGACTTACAATATTTTACTTTGCAATCATATTTCTTTAAGGCAAACAGAGAATCAAACGAAACAGATTGATATTTACAAAAGACATACATTTGCTTTTTCAAGTAGTTATTCATATAAACTAAAGATAAGGCCAGGAAATAGGAAAATGTGAAAAAAGACACCAACTCAACTTTTCCTCCTGTTCAGAAGATCAGAATCCCAATGACAGTATCAGCAAATATTTGCCTTTAGTTGATGAACACAAAGATAGACACATTGCAAAGATGACGTTTATTACTTTTTCATATGAGGAAAAATAAATATAGCGAGCCATATATGCAGCAGAAAGGACAGATTCAGTCAGAGAAGTGGATAAAGATTAAGCATACCCGAGATCATGATGTTTGGAACAGAGCAACTGTTTGTTATCCTTAGCAGCATTTGACAGCAAATAAGCATTAAATTAAATCTAAACCTCCCAAAATTAGGCGAAAAAGAAGTGATCTCGTTGAATGGGTGATTAAAATAAAGCACTTGTGGCAATCAAATACTATGAACACAAAAGCATCTGGTGTAAGGCTGGAAGGGCTTGAGTAAGAAAAGCACACCAGGAGAAACGGATCTCTTCCGAGGCCTGGACCAACAACAAGACAATCAAACCTCTCCATCCACTTCTCCACCTCAGCAATCACTTTAGCTGATATGGAGCTTTTGTCCTCATCCCTGAAAGTATCCTTTGGTCAAAGTCAGCACCCTCAGAATTAAATTTGCGATGCTTCAATAATGGAAACTAAAGAAATACGCTTAGAATGTTCATTTAAGAGTTGAGTTGAATTTCATAGCAAAGACTCACCTAATACTGTAGGACTCTTCTAAAATAGGGTGCACAATTAACTCAGGACTGTAGCTTTTTATTACAGGAGCAGCATCTTTAGTACAGAATACATGAGATAAATCTGCACCCTGTCAAAACAGGCAATACCCATGACATAAAAGGTCTCTGGTATAATTGCATAATTAAATTGTAGTAAAATTAAATAATTTGATACGGAAAAAGGATGGTTTATTTTCCCCTGGGAGGGTGTGGGGTGCGAGGAAGTGGAGAGAGAAATTGACAAGAACTAAAGAAGGCAGGTATAGAACTGACAATCTTTAAGGCTGAAATTGCAGAGAAGTATGGTGCACCAGTGTATTCCCGACAACCACCAACAACAGCTATCTTCCCTGATTGGAAAATAGAGCTCAGAAATTAGCAATCAAGAAGTACCATAAAGGGGACATCATAGGCAGAAACGCTAAAATCTTTGTGAAGCTCAACGGTCAAAGTCATTACTTCGTTTCTGTGAAAAATCAGCACTCAGAAAGTATTCACTTTTCAGACACATTAAAAAGAGAAACATAAGTGAGACAGTTAACTTGGATAAACACTACATTAGTCATACAAGTTTCTGTTAATCTTATCTTTTCTGAGTTTACCAAACATCAAAATCATAAAAGTATAAAGTAGGTGTAGAATGTATATAAGTTCACACCCTTTTCTAAAGATAATGGGGGGGGGGGGGAAAGTGAGAATAGTAAAGTTATGATAGTACATTTTTTATATATAAACAACAACAACAACAAAAAACCTAGTGCATTCCCACATAGTGGGGTCTGGGGAGGGTAAAATGTACGCAGTCCATACCAATATCTCCGAAGAAGTAGAAAGATTGTTTCCGATAGACCCCGGGCTCAAGACAAAGGACAGTAAACAAAGTTGTAATAAAACATGAAGCAAGATGGAATAACAGAAATAAGAAATAAGACACCCACAAAGTAAGACCATAACACTAACAAACCAAAAGCACCCACCACACCCAAACTCTCCTAACTAGCAGCTCCAACCTATGGACACATAGCCATAAGACTATTAGTCTGGCTACACCAAAGCTCTCCTAACAACCTGCTACGACTCACCCACGCACACTAGCCTTCTAACCTAATTTGCGTCCTCCAAACCTTCCTATCTAAGGTCATGTCCTCAGTAAGCTGTAACTGCTCCATTTGATGTCTAATCACCTCCCTCCAGTATTTCTTCGACGTAACTCTACCCCCGCCTGAATCAATCCAAAGCTAGCCTCTCACACCTACAAACTGGAGCATCCGTGCCCCTCCTCATCACATGCCCAAACCATCTCAACCTCACTTCCCGCATCTTGTCTTGCACCGAAGCCACTCCCAACTTCTCCTGGATAGCCTCATTCATAATCCTATCTCTTCTAGTAAGTCCACACATCCAACGCAACATCCTCATTTCTGCCACCTTCAGTTTTTTAATGTGGAAGTTCTTGACAAGCCAACACTTTGCTCCATACAGCATGGCCGGACGGACTACCACTCTGTAGAATTTGTCTTTAAGCTTGGGAGGCACCTTCTTATCACGCAACACTCCCGAGGTGAGCCTCCACCTCATCTATCCTGCCCCAATACGGTAAGAGAAATACTCGTCAATCTCTCCATTCTCCTGAATCATACACCCAAGATACTTAAAACTATCCCTCTTACAAACAACTTGGGAATCCAACTTCACTACCACCTCGTCCTCCTGCCTCAAATCATTAAACTTACACTCCATATACTCCGTCTTGGTTCTACTCAACCTGAATCCTTTAGACTCAAGGATTTGTCTCCAAACCTCCAATTTATCCTCCCCACGCCTCATCAATCAAAGCTAAATCATCCGCAAACAACATACACCAAGGCACCTCTCCTTGAATACGCCGCGTTAACACATCCATCACCAACGCAAACAAAAACGAGCTAAGAGTCGATCCCTAATGCAACCCTTTCAAGACAGGGAAATACTCTAAATCTCCTCCTGCCGTCCTCACCTGAGTCTTTGCTCCATCATACATGTCCTTAATCGCTCTGATGTATGCCACCGGGACCCCTCTCACCTCCAAGCATCTCCAAAAAACCTCCCTAGGGACTTTATATACAAAGATAAGTTAAAATGACGATCATCAGTGAAATTCGTCCAATAAAACAAATGGATATTTCTGTGTCAACACTCATGTTGTAAATGTAGAAACTCAACAAAGTTCTGTTACAACTCTAGTTGAGATCAAACTTTACTTCTTGATTCTAGAAAGGAATTGAGGCATAAAGGGTACGACTGAAGGCCCAAGGCATTGCCTCAAACCTCCCGTTGTCGCAAAGATACAACAACAATATACCTAGTGTAAGTGTAATCCCGGGTTGAGGCAGTTGTTGCAGAGATAAAGACTTTGATTTCATCAAAAGACTAAGTGGGTGTTTGGATTGACTTATTTTTAGGTGATTTGTCTTTTAAGCACTTCTTTGGTTTTGGTGATGTTTGGGAAAGTTGGAAAGTGCTTTTAAGCACTCATTTTAGGTTTTAAAAGTGTTAAAATAAGCCAAAAGCCAAAAGTAGGGTGTTACCAACTTATGGCTTTTGGTGTTTAGCTTATAAACTACTTTTTAAAAGCCAATCCAAATACCCCCTAAATGCAATTTGGTACAACTTGCCTCAAGCAGAGACCAAATCAGTTATTGAAATTGGATGGAATTCACCATATAGCATAAATAAATAAAACACAAATAATTGTGATGGACCAAAAATCTATAAGGACTTGATTAAATGTATTATTCAGCATCAAAAACTTTCAGCAAAGTTCAACATCATCAAAATATTGGAGATAAATAGAAACTCAAATTAGAATTCATGGTTACTCCCCCAAGGACCCCAGCTAATATAATCAATTAATATGACAAGAACTATGTTTTAGTTGATCCACATTTCCCACAAACGTACATCAAATTCCTAACCATATATAATTATTATACAATGGATTGTGCATTAAATAGTCACCTTGAAGTTAACCATTCAATTGTTGCTCATTCGACCACAACAATGGGAAAGCAAATGAGAGCACAAAGCCCGTAGTCAGTGATTTCTCATTTGTTTACCACCTAACAAGTAGGTCTATAGATTTCCTAACGCGCTTGCATCTAAAAGTTAAATTGTAATCCAAGTCCTTGAGCCAAAAGAGTTGTGTGCTTCTCAGTTCTCAACTGATAATCAAGCAGGATTATGTCGAATTGCATGACACAGTGCCCATTTAGGTATATATTACATGCTTAGTCCTAGCAGTATTTTACCAGAAATTTTAGGTGTCAACACTGAATAATCTAATGCCTCACCAGATGAATAGATAATTACATAAAAGCTCTAAAATGGAACAAAATTGGAAAAGAAAAATATGCCTCCGACAGACCATTGCAGCCATTAAATGATGGTCTAGAACAAAGACAGCTATAGTTAAGCACTCTGTACAAAGTAGTGCAAACACACAATAAGAGAAGTTAACAAGTTGTTAACACATGATTAAATTAAAAAACGTGCTCCCTCCTAACTATTTGAATTTTTAAAGGGAGAGAATTCCCAATAAAACCAAAGAAAACAAGAAGAAAGAATCACATGAAGAGAATATCAAAAAGGCTAGTTTAAACTTTCAAATGAGGCATTTCACACAATTTAACATGGTATCAGAGGGGGAAAAGGTTATGAATTTTAGTCGCCTTGCCACCAACCATAAAAGGATATCCATGTTTTGGCCAACCAAAAGAGTAAAACAACACCAACATACCCAATGTAATTCTAGTATCCCATGGGTGAGGTTTGGGGAGAGTAGTGTATGCAAACCTTAACCCTACCTCTTGGAAGTAGAGAAGTTTCTTTCTGAAAAAACTCTAGCTCCGGTAACACATATCAAAGAACACATAGAAGTAAGGAAGACATAACAAATACTAGAGGAAGCATTCATGAAAAAGGAACACTAACAAGAGAAAAATAATGTGATAACCAAAGCACAAAAAATAACCAGTGGCAACAGAAATTGAGGGACAAGAAACTACGCGAATACTGCTTATACTACTAGTATTAAAGGAGAAACAGGAACGTCACACCAAACAACCACCAAGCCTATCCCGTCGTAAAGCGAGACAACACTCAACTACCTACTAGCTTTTTACTCTAATCCGCAATCTCCATATCCTCCTATCTCAGGTCATGTCTTCAGTCAGCTAAAGAAGCATCATATCCCATCTAATCACCTCTCATCAATACTTCTGCTGCCTACCTCCACCTCAACTTAAACCCACTAGTGCCAACCTTTGACACCACCTCACTAAGGCCTTTGTGCCTCTCTTCTTCATATGTTCAAACCATCTCAGCTTGCTTCCTCATCTTATCCACCACAGAAGCCACTCCAGATCTTCAGTTTTAATCTTTATCTCCTAGTATGCCCATATACCTCAGCATCCTTATTTTTGGAACCCTCTTCTGAACATGAGAGTGTTTAACTCGCGAACACTCTGCACATACAACATAGTCAGCCTAATCACCACTCTATAGAACTTACTTACCTTTAAGTTTAAGTGGTACCTTGTAATCACACATGACTCCAAATGAAAGCCTTTAGTTCATCCATCCCCCATCTATACGATGTGTGACATCATTCGCGATATCCCAATTTCCTTGGATTAAAGACCCAAGATACTTGAAACTTTATTTCCTTGGGATGAGATGAGTACCAAGCCTCACTTCCATGCTACCCTCATGTGTTATGGCACTGAACTTGCACTCTAGTATTCAGTTTTTGGTTCTGCTCAACCTGATCCTTTAGACTCTAGAGTTTATTCCAAACCTCCAACCCAGCGTTAGCTCCATTGCGGGTCTCGTCAATAAGGATTATGTTATCTGCAAATAACATGCACCATGTCACTTCACCTTCAATATGACGCGTCAACTCATCCATTACCGAGGCAAACAGAAACAAACTCAAAACTGACCCTTGGTGCAACCGCATCATGACTAGAAAATGCTCTGAGTCTCCTCCCACTATCCTCACCCGAGTCTTGGCTCCATCGTACATCAACGAAAAAGAATAATGGCACGCAAATACGGGAGCATGTAAAGACATTACTAAATAAATAAAACTGTTAACTCTCTAATACTTTAAACATATAGATTCATGGTAAAAATTTCAATACAAGTTAATAGGAGTCAGAAAAAAGCTTTACCAGCTTGGCCTTTATGTTTAGATGATTCAAGACCCGGTAATATTGATCTGAAAATGCTGATAGAGTCAGCCTCCAAGCTTGGCCCACTAGTCATTACAGATTGCATTCTAATACTCTGAAAATTAAAGTTTTTCTTCTCAGCAGAACCTCCCAAACACCTTATCAAGAACTGCTGCCTCCTGATGACAGCTGCTGAATAAGCCAGCTTTAAGTTATCTGTCAGTGGAAGATTAATTAATACCATATCATTGAAAGCTAGTATTAAAATTATTTAAATGTACAAGCCAAAGATATGATCCCTCTGTTTCAAATCAATTGATGTACTTTGATTTGACAGGGAGTTTACTGAAAATGATCATTCTTTAAAAAGAAAAATAGGTCAAACAAATTAAAACGAGGGAGTATCGTTTCTAAATTTCGAGATTTCTTGGAATTCCCAAAAAAATTGAATTATAGAATCATTCACAGCAGAAAAGCTGAAATTGATTAATTACATGTGAAAGATTGAGAATTTATGGTAACTGGAGAATGGGTTGTGCATACTCACAGCTCTGATGGATTATTACAGACGATGATGAAGATAATAATTTTCTACACTTACGCACAAGTGTTTACTATGTTGGCTCTCAGGAAACTTCGATGGTTTTGGTTTGGCAAAATGGTTCATGGTAGTAGGTAGGTTTTGTAAGTAGACACTTTTACTTTTGTCATCTATACCTGAACTATTAAAAAATAATATTTTAAATATGTTTAGCCTCCACATCTTTCAGGTCATATGTTTAGTCCCCACATTTTTCACATCATTTTTATTTATATTAAATATTAAAATAAATAAAATCTCTTCTCTTTTCTCTTTTTTTTTTTTCTTTTCCCGTTCTTTCTTTCATTATTTCTTTTTTTCTTTAATTCTTTTTCCTCCTCTTCTTATTGTTCTTTTTATTTATCATCTTCATCTTCTTATTTTTTTTACTTTACAAAAAGAATTAAAAAACGAGAGGCAAAAAATTTTAAAAGTATTGAAAGAAGAAATTTTTAGAGGTTTTTATGATTTGAATAATTCAAGAAATTTGAAATTTAATGTAAAGACTCAATTTTTATATTTTTTAGATTTTTTGTGATTTGGGTAATTCAAAAAAGTTTAAAATCCTTGAAATTCAATGTAAAAACTCAATTTTTATAGATTTTTTGTGATTTGGGTAATTCAAAAAAATTGAAAATTCTTGAAATTTAAAGTAAAGATTTAATTTTTATTTTTCTTGGGATTTCTTGTGATTTAGGTAATTCAAGAATGTTGGGAATTCTTGAAATTCAATGTGAATATTTTTGTGAATTGGTTAAAATTCAATGTTGAAAATTCTTGTGAATTGATTGAATGAAGGTTTCTTTGTTGGGGAAATAGTGGGAGACAGCAGGGGAGAAATAAGCGGGGGAAATGGTGGGAGACAGCGAGGAAGAAGGAGGATGGGGAAATGGTGGGGGGCAGTGGGGAAGAAGGCTGGGATAGAGGGAATGGGGGTGTTGGGCGGGGGTTGGGCTGGGGTGGGGGGCCTGGACGGGGCTGGGAAGGGGTTGAATGACGGGGGGAGGTTTTTTAAAAAAAAAAATTATTATGTTTAAAAATATTTTTAAATTTAAAAATATGGAGGAAAAAAAAGACCTTTTTATTTTTTTTTTTAAATTTTAATATTATTTTTAATTTTTAAAAAAATTATTTTAATATAAAATTGATCAAAAATTGACCCCATTCACACCCTAGGCGCGTGCCTACACGCGTCTCGTCCTAGTCAACGCTTTTAATGCACATAAGTCTGGTCAACGGTCAAAGGATTTGAAATATTGGTATTTAGTGGGTTTAGGGGTTCAGATGACAAACATGTAAGTAGAAGTGTCCAACTTACAAAATCGACATACTATAGGGTCCATCGAATCATTTCCTTTTGGCTTTATTGTTAAATCTCATTAAGCCCCCTGAAAAGATATAAAAATGATATTTTTTCCCCTCTGAAATTCTTATGTTGAGAGATTGCACCATCTTTTCCATTTTTCAATTTTATTATATTATTCTGTTTTGAATTTTTGGTTTTTGATTTTGAAAAAATTCAACTTAATTCGAATAGTTTTCTCTCCTTTTGTTGGAATATTTTTATTTATATATTTGGTGATGTCAAATAAGATAATTAATACAATTGTATACTTATATTTGTATGACAAAATATATATATTAAAAAAGTTTTAAGTGGTAAATTTTAAATAATATAACAACCAAAATAGAGCAAGGGAAATAATCATTAAAAATACAAATTTAAGAAAAAAAATAATTAGCATTAGAAAAGAAGAAAGAGCCAGTTGAAAAGACTTTAAAGAAGAGATTATGCCCTCTCATACTTTTTTCACCAATGAAATGAACTAGGATGTTCTTGTACTTTTTTGTGTTGGACTTTGAGATTCAAACATGTAAGCGATTGTGACTGATATAACAGCTTATTACTGCAGTGTATATAAAAAGACTGTGATAATACTTGTACTTTCTCTTTTTGCCTTGTTCGAATCTGGATCTATGCTCCAATGTGCTTCCTGAAAAACTTTCCTTGGTTCAATGTAGAGAACCAGATCAACCCATTAACCTTTAGATTACAAGTTAAAAGAAAAGCATTTTTTATCCAAAAAATTTCATAGCCCATTGTGAAGTTCATTTGTCTGGTTATTTTCTCAACACATCAACACCATGATAGTAACTGAATCTAGATCTAAGCTTTATTGTGTTTCCTAGAAAACTTTCCTTGGTTCAATGTAGGGAATCAAGTCAGCCCATCAGCCTTTAAATTACACAGAACTGCACTCTCATCTGATCATGGCTCCTTTTTATAATTTACAAAAATTGGTACTTGTTTTTCCCTCATGTATGATATAAATGTATGATTAAAAAACATAAATCTTTGCATCATTTTGGAAAAAATTGAACAACGATATGCAGGGTACTGAAAGCAATTGTTTAAAGAACCCTGTTTCATCAAATTAGATATAAAAACAGTCTATCTAAAGCATGAGCAATTAGATTTTCTGATAATTTACTCAATAGAAAGTAGCATTATGCCAAAAGAATCTTCTTGGAGAAATATTATTCCAAAAGGTTATATATCCGGTGAATCAATAACGACTATATTTCTCAAGTTCTAGATAGAGTCTAAAAAAATCTGAACTTCTACTGGTGATTTTTAATTATTGTCTAATCTAGCCTGGATTTCTTCCAATTATAATCTGAATTTTTCAGTATGATTTGTGAGAATTTTAGCTACACTATTTTTGGCTGCATACTTTGCTTGTACCTCACATCTATTATAATCTTCTTATAATATTACTTCTTCTCTTTATTTTTTTTTACCGGCCAAGAATGTCAAAAATACAACTCTGATTATTCACTAACTTTATCAATTTTTTTTAATAGAAAACTCAAGCAAAAGCTATCATTTTCGGTACAGATATCCCACATTATGAAGACATATTTGTTCCTTTTCAAACATATTTGGTATCAATGGCGAATGTGTTAGAATCAACCAAGATATATAGAAGTGCGAGAATCAACCAAGATATATGAAAATCCTCTTCATGATTTCACCGGGATGATCGACCGAAGCACAATTGTTGAACCAATAAAAATGGTTACACCCCCTGAATAACCATTATTGCCACCAACACAACTAAATGTTGCACCATTTGACAGTTTTGATTACTAAGGCTCTGAATTTGATACCTTTCAATATATATCTTTTACTATACTTACCACACATTATTACTCATTTTTAATAGTTATTCTAACTTACTAACAACTCTTAATTTGTTGTAAGATATCTTTGCTATTGTCATAAACGGCAGCCCTCCATCATATGCCTCAAATGGGGGAAGAATTCAAGAGTTCATTATTATCGATCATCAGTAAGTTCTCTTATTTTAGTTACCCCTGTTAGTAAATTGCAATATTCTTTCTTTTCATTGACTCGCATATTTATTTATTGACTGACTATGTTTTTAATATTTGCACACTGACACTCTAGCAGGAATTCATACTCTATGAAGATAAACTTTTCACACATATGAAACAGCTTAAAGATTTTCCAGTAGTCCTTGCAAAAAAAGTGGACAAAACAAAATCGTCTTGAACTTCAGATAAATCATACACATATTTAAAATTTGTCCATGCTAAAGCATATAGTACTTGAATTAACATAAATTATTCAACTACATATACGCTTGGCGAATAGATTTGGTACAACAATCCCCCCATATCCGCAAGCCGACAAACTAAAGACATGGTATTCAAGATAACCTCTTAAATAAATATACCCATACAAAAATAAAGTCTTAATACTTTAATTTATATGCAGGGCGAACGAAATGAAACCACTGCTCAACTCATACACAGCAAAAAGCACAACAGTTATAGGCTCTTTTCTATTTGTTCAATTTAAAGAACACATCATACCTATTGCCAATATCCATGAGTAATATTCGATTTTAACTCCTAAGTTTACTTTATTACGTGAATTTTTAATAAAATTTATCCTTTCACACACTTGCCAAGGGCCAACTATTTCATGTCCAAGCTCCGTTGTCAATACCCAATGAGAATCAGAAGTTTTGCATTTTACTCTGCCCTAGATGCAAGCAACACTTTCCAAGGAAATGATCGCTGATAAAATTTTATTGCATAACTTGTCGTCGACCAACACATCTTAAACTCAGATATATATATATTTCTTCATTTTACCAAATATTTATCTACAAATTCATATTAATCAACATGTACAACTGGTTAAATAAATGATTTCTCACATGTATTAACTTTTGCCATCATAACAAATGTCAATTTTACGTTCATTTAAGACGATACTAGTTCTGCAACAGCAATAATTTCAAAAAATAATTGGAGAAGAACTATTGTATCTATCGCAATCAAAATTTATGACATACGTTGCACTAAGGTAAATATTGTTTACAAAATAATACACTTTAACCTTTTAATCTATACTTAAAAAACTATTTTTTATTGTTTCCTTTAGTCTTCCAGAATCAATTGTTATCACTTACCTGTGCAACACAAACTGCTAGGAAAGGCATTTACTATCCAAGTAAAAAGGTCGTACGTAAAAAATCAGGATACATCTTCAGTAAAATTGTTCATCGTGTTAATCATCGACAAAGACATCTCTAACAATCCACCAATGTCGATCGCTACAACAACCCTAAAAAATAGTAAACGCAAGCTCAAAGAGATTATGACAAAGAAAGTCTAAAAGGTATCTCAACTATATATATATATATTTATCATTTGTGTTTGTACCTTCTACTTCTACTTTTGTTTATCGAGTAGGAACTATTTTATGATTTTGCTGTATCTTTTACTCTGTCGAGATTTTAGTTTTTGTTTTGTTCTTTATTGTAACCTGTTTGATGTCTATTTGAAAGCAGTATCTTCTGTTGTATTTCTGAAGAACACATAAGCATTCTTGTTTTATATATATATGCTTCCCATGAATAACATGTGTTCTGAATTCATAACAAATAGAATGGATTACTTGAGTGTCAAGACGAATGATATCAAAATATATTACCAAAGTCAATTTTGTGATATGATCTTCAGCATTGACACTGGTGAATGAGAAAGTAACATTTTAGAATAATATTTTGTTTGGGTAGGAGGAAAAGAAAATAAAAAAGAAAATTGAAGATTATACTAAAAGACTGTCATATTAACATGATTTAAGAGAAAGGACAAGAAAGAAAATAATAAAAGGTAGCTCGGTGCACTAAAACTTCCGCGAACAACATTTGAATGCAAATTATCTTGAGATATTTAACTAAAACATAAAACTTGAAACGATGAAACCAATCCTTTAATAAGTTAAGACTTGATGTTTCATTCATCTGTACAACCTTGTTTACATATTTTAGCTTAAAACATTATCATTACACCACGAGATAGGGGTACTTGATCTTCTTCTCGACGAGAGTAAAACTTGCAGCTTATTCTAATATGGAGCGTGCTATTTTTACTGCAGACTAAGAGGATCAACAAGGCTGGAATCATTGGGAAGTATGGTAAGTATTAGAACTCCTTTTAGAATCTGATATTTTACAACAATAAGGATATGGTTTGATAGCTTTCTAGTAATTTAGCAATTAGTTTGATCAAATAGTTTGATATCTCTATCAGCTCTATTTGGTTAGGACTTCGATTCATTCTATAATTCGTTAAATTTATTTTGTTGCTACATTAGCAACACATCTTCGATTCTGAGATACTTGTGATGTCTTATTAGGATAAGTTATCTGCACAATATAGGCTCCTATTTGAGTAAATCTTAGGTTCAATTGTAGAGATCAACATGGGATGAAACTGCCACGATTTGTAGGTGTGCTCCAGTTTCTTTTTCATGTTGTACTCTTGGAGTATATCAATTATTCTGAGATATAGAACAACATCATATACACATCTTGCATGACTTTTTAGTTTGCTTGGGCCAGTATGTTTACATCTAACTGTACCCTTAATCTGGAAAAACTTCTAACAATTTCAGTCGCATTTTTGATGGACTTTATTAAATTTGAAATCACTGTTAGAAGTTTAGAGATTGTAATACTCTTTTTTTGTTATCAGTGATATATGTACATCTTTTTGAAATGTGGTTCGCACTACTCTTTTGTCTGCTCAACTACTGCAAATGTTGATACTGTTTCTGCTACCTACTTTTTGAAAATTTCAGGTACAACATAAAAGTATTACCATACTGTTAAGCTATACACCTAAATCTTTTTACAAATTCTATAAAATTAATGTAAACTCTGCACTACTTTATGCTACAGTCTAAAAGTTTATTTTGATTTCGATCTTCCACAGGTACTTTTTTCAAGTGTTGACTCACACTACAAAGAAGTCAAAGCACAACACTATGTAAATAGCATTAAATGTAAATATTTAATATTTAGTAAATATATAGTATAGGATATAAATACTTGATGTAAACAATGCAGCTACAACTGATATAAACGTTTGCCAACCAAATATATATAATAGTTATATCTATCGTAGACTCACAAAAATCTTTCAATGTTGGGCCCATGTTCTACAGGACATTTCTACCTAGTACTGTCCATAGAAAATATAGAGGACATGCAAATCTTGCTTGATTATTAAAGTATAATAACACATCCATTTTTCATTAATATAGCTGGAGTTCTATCATTAATGATAAATGAAAAATCATCAAATGATACTTTCTCATTGTGAAAATAAATAAAGAAAAAGAAAGGTGCACAATAATTTAACCTGTAATTATAAGAAGGCAGCCCAGGTACAAACTCCTGCTATGCACGAAATCCACTATATTTATATAAGAGTCTGTTCCACAACTTGAACCGGGACTTCCTAATAAATTGAACCTATGACTTCCTGTTAAATATGACATTAACTTTAGCGGTAACTCCAAGACTTTCCTTTCAACTTACTTGTAGGGTGTGTTTGGCATGAAAAGAAATTTTTTTCATGAGAAGTATTTTTCTAGAAAATGTTTTCAGGAAAAATAAGTTGTTGTTTTTATTTATTTTCTTATGTTTGGTTGGTGAAGGAAAAATATTTTATAGTGCTTGGTTAGTGAATGAAAAAATATTTTTTTTAAAAAATATATTTTAGTATTTAGCTAAAGAGTAGAAAATATTATTTAAAAAATAATTTTTGATCCCAAAATACTTTTTTTAGGGTGTCTTCGATATACAGGATGAAAACATTTTCTAGGATAATAAGTTGTTTCTTACTTATATTTTTGTATTCGTTTTGCAAGTAGGAGAATATTTTCTAAAAGCATTTGTATATATTTAACAAAATATATACTTGTGGTGGAGCCCCTCCCCGGATCCTGCATATTCCGGGAGCTTTAGTGTACTAGGTTACCTTTTTTTTTAATAAAAAATAGGATAAAAAGGACGATGTAAGAAAAAATTTTGAGACTCTTTTTTAAAAATAAATTAAAAAAATTAAATTATTTTTTTTGGGAGGGGGGCTAGAAGGTGGGGTAGGGTGGGAGATCAAAATAGGTGGTAAGGGTAGGGTAAGAAAAAAGTTTTGAATTTTTTTTTTGAAAAATATTTTTAAAAAAAAATCTTTAAAAAATTGAGGGGGGAGGGGGTCAAAAGGTAACGGAGGGTTCCAGACTTTCTCTGCTTTCCGCACTCATAGCCACCTTTCATTCTGATTTGGGGGTAGGGGAGTGAGGGTGGGTGACCTGACCCGACCCGAGGTTTTATCGTAATGGGCATTCTAAGTCCGACCGGATCGAAGACCACTCCCGTTACCCAACCCAACCTCCAGCCGTTTGTCCTAAGTTGGCTGAATTTGGAGCATATAACAAGATAGCGTAACTATTCAAATTATAGACTCTGGGATAGGTCTATTACTGAGACCAACCCAACCGAGTCGAACCGTCTAAACCCAACTAATAGCCAAATCAAACCACAAACCATAACCATATGAGTTCTGTAATAATTAAATATAATCCCAAAATAAAAGAGAATGGAACAATGATAAATTTAGTCCTTCGGTATCAACTCCAATACCAATGTCAATACCAAGGCTGACACTAATACCGATCCCGACCATACCAACCCATATTAGTTCCACAAAAGCCTCTAACCAAAAGAATATCAAAATTCGGTTGGGACATGCCCCCAACCATAGCCAAAACCAATATCCATAAATGAACCAAAGTATGAAATAACATCCATGAAATGGAGCCTTCCGAAAAGATGAAAGCTCACCACATCAATTCAGTAGTTGATCCCGAATGTATGATAGCTAAACAGGAGGAGCAGAACGGTCGATTCCTACATCACATGGGGATACAGCCCCCTAAAGACGGGTTAGCAGGTGAACGCTAGCATGAACTCATGAAGGATAAAATAATGTCAACCAGCAAAACCAAGTAAACCAACCATATGTATACAAACCATACATACACACATGCACACATACATATATATAACTATGCTGGAAAAGGAAATTGGGTTTAGCATGCATTTAAAATCATTAACCTGGGTATGTGTAGCTTAACTGTCCTTAACCACCCACGGACTATATGGGGTCCAGTGTAACCCCGTAAATGGGCCTCGATGCGTGTAGCCGCATGGACTGGAGATACCATGAGAGAAAGGGATCCCCAAGTACCCTCACCCTCCATAATACATATGTACAATGTACTTAAAGGATTCCTGTGTACCTTATAATATCATAAAAGGGTCACCATGCCCTACCCCTCATGTCGGCAAACATGAGTTTCCAGTGTTCGCTTATTAAATTCCCACTTTCACGGTTAGCTATCACACCCCGCCACTATTGCCCAATTAAAACCATTTTCAACCAACCAAATCATTATTATTAACCGAGGCTAGACATAGTGGTATCGTCATACCGACTATAACTTGAAAGTATTGTCCTTAATCAAATCTTTTTGAGATCAATGGATTCTTATGTACCCATAGATCATATTACCAATTAACCAGGGGGAGTCCCATGTACCCCACAAGTGTTCCATTATTATGATTACTTGGGGGATTCTATTGTACCCCACAAGAATGATTGTTAAACCAAAATCATTCCATTTTGACCATTCCAAACATTTAACCATTTAGGGTACCATTACTAAGTTTAAACTATGCAATAGTTCCATTAAAATCCAACAATGTAGTGAAAACATTCTCATAGGCATTTTATCGAACATATTGGGGGTATAGTATTTCCAAAATCAAAGCCAATTACCAAATAACCATTCCCATGCAACCAATTATCCAGAACCACCATTAAACCATATAAAAGCGTAATTAAAATGTGGAAAAACAATAACCAAGCATTTATAACCCAAACCCCCAAATTATATTTGAAAATCCAAAATCATATAATAATCAAACCATTAAAACATTGCATAAAACCATGCCTTTATTTGAAACTAACAATGAGGGAAGAGAACATGCCTTAAACCAAGAAGATGATGGAGAGAGATCACCACACAAGCCCCAAATTAATCCTTAAGATGAAACCCTAGCCTTTCTTTACCCAAAATCCTTAGAGAGAATTGTAGAATGTTTAAGAAAAGTTTCTAAGTGTTAATAAATAGAATAATAGGGCAAATAACCTCCGAATAGGAATATAAGTCATGGTGCCTTATTAGGTTAAGTGGAAAAATGTCCAGATTGCCCTCACTTAAACTCCCCAAAATCCTGTCAGGTGGGTACGACTATCCATACCAGTCGTACCCTTCAATGTGAGTGGACCCAACACTGTCCAAGGTACGACTCACCCCAAACCATGTTGCATCCAAGTATACGACTAGTACCCATGATACGTACCCCTTGCAGAATAGAATCACAAGCGGATTGAACACTGATCACCATACGAGTCTATAGTACGACTTGTACCCTGGCTTACGGCTCTTGGTGAGCCACTCGTACTCAGATCCAAATTAAGTTACCAAGCCTAAGATTAACTGAAGTAACCAAACAACCCGTATCCACCAATATGACTCATACCACCCCAATTGTGCCTATTTCAGAAACCAAATCCAACGTACCAACCAATCTGGTCAGCATACGACTAACCCGTACCACTCATATCCTATTGTTTGAGTCGTTCACCCTAGTCGTATCCTATCCAGATACTAAAAATCCAAGAAATTTTCTAAGGGACAAAAAACCATCATGTTTCAGTCTCCCCCACTAGGAAAATTCGTCCTCAAATGACGAACAAGTTAGGGTAACCATAAGTACGATTCATTTACATTATCAAATATCAATCCAACATTTAACCAAATTAGGAAACACAGATGCAAAGATATTAATATTTCCTTTAACGAACTCAGAAAATAATAATGTGTTCAAGAACACATACCTTTCGCATGAATCCCAGAAGCATAAAACATATGCGGACACTTGGACTTCATGTCCTCTTCCATTTCCTATGTAGCCTCTTCCACCTTCTGGTTCTGTCATAGATACTTAACTGAGGCCACATCCTTGGTCCACAATCGACGAACCTACTTATTCAGTATCTCAATTGGGACCTCTTCATAAGATAGAAAATCTGAGATACCCGAGACCTCCAAGGGAACCACCAAAGAAGGATCACCAAGACACTTTCTCAAAATGGAGACATGAAATATCGGATGAATGGAGCTCAAACTAGAAGAAAACTCAAATTCATAAGCAACATTACCAACCTTCCGTAAAATTGCATAAAGACTAATAAATCGGGCACTGAGCTTCCCCTTCTTACCAAATTGCATTACTTCCTTCATAGGAGATACCTTTAGGAATACCTTATCCCCAACCTTAAACTCCAAGTATCTACACCTTACATCTGCATAGGACTTTTAGCGACTTTGGATAACCTTAAGACTATCTCAAATTACCTTCACCTTTTTCATAGCCTGATAAACAAAATCCGAACCAAATATGTCCACCTCACCAAAATCAAACCATCCAATAGGAGATCTACACTTCCTACCATACAATGCCTCAAAAGGGGCCATACCAATACAAGAATGATAGCTATTATTGTAAGTAAACTATACTAAGGTAGATGCTCAATCCAATTGCCACCATATTTAATCACACATGCCCAAAGCATATCCCCCAATGTCTAAATAGTCTTTTTCACTTGCCCATCCATCTGAGGAGGAAAACCAATGCTTAGACTAGCCTTAGTACCTAATTTCTTCCGAAAAGATCGCTATAAATAAGATAAAAATTATGTACCATGATTAGAGATAATCGAAATAGCTACCCCATATAGCTTCACAACCTCCTGAAGATACAACTTTGCATAATCCTTTGCTGAAAAGGTAGTCTTCATTAGCAAGAAGTAAGCAGACTTCGTTATCCTATCCAAGATGACCCAAATCAAATTGAATTGGTTCCACGATTGAGGAAGACCGATAACAAAATATATATTGATCACCTCTCATTTCTACTCGAGCAAATTAATTTCTTGATACTACCCTCCAGACCTCATGTGCTCAACCTTAACTTGTTGACACACCATGCACTTGGCTACAAAATCAGCCACGTCTTCTTTCAAACCATTCCACCAATATATCTCTTTGATATCATGATATATCTTCGTAGAATAGGGATGGACAACATAGCGCGATTGTTGCACCTCAGCCAAGATCCTTTATTGCAACCCATCAACGTCAAGAACACACAATCTCTCATGGTACTATAAAGTACTGTCACTATTGATCTCAAATACCATTATCTTTTGCCCACTTACATCACTCTTGATATTTATCAAGATAGGATCTAGCACTTAATTCTCCTTAATCTTTGTACTGAGAGACGATCTAACCACTTTTTATACCAACACACCACCATCTTCGGAGGCCAAGAGACGAACTCTAAGATTAGCCAAGGGTGAATATCCTTCACCAATTCCCGTTTCTCCTTATCCACATAAGTTAAACTCCCCATGGATAACCTGTTAAGAGAATTAACAACAATATTAGCCTTACTTGGATGATAGTGAAGACTCATATCATAGTCCTTGAGAAGCTCCAACCTTCTCCTCTGCCTGAGATTTTACTCCTTCTGAGTGAACACATACTGTAGACTCTTATGATCATAAAAGATGTCTACGCGCACTCTCTATAAATAATGCCACCAAATTTTCAAAGAAAAACCCACCACCAACAACTCCAAATCATGAGTAGGATAATTCATCTCATGCACCTTCAACTGCCTGGAAGCATAGGCAATCACCTTCCCATGCTACATCAAAACACAACTAAGTCCCACCCTAGATGCATTACAATAAACCACAAACCCTTTATTACCTTCAGGCAATGTTAAAATCGGAGCCAAAGTTAGCTTATTCTTAAGCTTCTTAAAACTCCTTTCACACGTTTTCGACCAAGAAATTTTTATCTTCGTCTGAGTTAACTTAGTCAAAGGAGCAACTATCAAAGAAAAACTTTCCACAAATCACCTATAATACCCAGCCAAACCCAAGAAGCTCTGAATATCGGTTGGAGTCGTGGGTCTAGACCACCGTTTAACCACAACCACCTTTTGAGGATCCACCCTGATCCCCTCACTAGAAATAATATGACCCAAGAAAGTTATAGAGTTCAACCAAAACTCACACTTAGAGAACTTAACATATAACTATTGTTCCTTCAAGGTCCACAATACCACACGGAGGTGATTGGCATAATCCACTTTACTTTTAGAATACACGAAGATGTCATCAATGAAAACGATGATAAAAGTATCCAAGAACTACCTGAAAACCCTGCTCATTAAATACATAAATATTGCTGGGGCATTAGTCAAGACAAATGACATCAATAAGAATTCAAAGTGCCCATATCGAGTACGAAAAACTATCTTAGAGAAAGAACAAACCTTAGCCAAATTTGACCTTTAAATTACTTTTGATTCAACCATAGAAATTCCAAAGTAATCCGATAACTGTGTTTGTCATCTTGAGAGCTTCGAACGACACCTATTATTTGTGCAAATAGGATTGCATAATCAAGAGGTGAATTCTAAGGTATGAATATTATTTACCTTTGTTCTTTTCCATATGTATATGTGTGATAGAGGATTATATGTATTGGATGTTATTAAAAGGTGATGGAAATAGGGTTATGTACTATTTTGCATGGTTTGGTTGTATCGAATTGTGGAAGGTGGATATGGTAATTAAGTTATGGAAGGT
>NC_061111.1:166927412-166996325 GCF_002878395.1 Capsicum annuum | reverse complement strand
TACATATATATGTGTGCTCGAGCTTATACAGGTGATTATTTCCTTTTATATGCGACATGATGTTGTTCGAATTTTGGGTTGTCATAGAGGTATGCATGGGAAGTATAAGGTTATGAGTTAGCTCTCCCGGGCCTCCTCGATTACGGGTGCCAGTCCGCCCCAATAGGATTTGAGGCGTGACATAACTCTACTGGCTACTGAAATAATGACATGGAATAAGATATCCTATTCTCAGGTGATGAGGACTCACCACTGCTACTGTACTGCTAAGAATCTGAGGGACTAAGTTCAATCTAGGAACTGAGCGTCAACACCTATGATATTAGACATCATAGCACAAAAAAAAGGTATGCGATCAGTACTTTAAATGTACCAGTATTCTAAATGAGGTAGGTTAACATGCAAGGTTTCGTAAATTGGAGTAGTGATCTATCTGAATGTACATGTAAAACATGGAATACTGAATAAAGAACATGAAATCTATAGATACTGAACATGCATGAAAGTCTGTAAAATACTGAAAATACATAAAAATCTATAGACACTGAGAATGCATGACCAAGCATATGACACAAACTAAAAGAAATTGCAAACTAAAATACTGAAATCTGTATACTTTGGTCAAACAATACTAAGACTGAATAACTGAGCTGGAACTATAACTGAGACTATATATAAGACTATGGGAGGAATCATCTAACTGACATTCCTCAATTTGAGCTAATCGGGTCCAACCTGTCACCCCAGTTGGAAGGGTGTTAATACCATGCCATGGATACTAATGCTGGCTGTATGGATCCACTAAACTGATACCATGTCCAAAGGACTAAGGGTGTCAAGCCTGAACTGGCGGGTGAACCTTGCGAGGTAGTTAAGCCTAATCTGATGGGTGACTACTCATATCCTATGATGGATACGTAGTTCTGGAGTATAGGGACTACTACTAACGACTCTTCCTGTCTGACGGGGAAACCACCATCCCTACACTCGCTCGGTGCTAAATCCTACTCCCAACTGAACGACACTGAAATGCTAGACTATTCTGAGTTTAACTGACTATTCTGATAATGCTCATGATATAATCTGAAGTTATTCTGAAGATACTGAGACAACATTATGTAAAAACCTACGGTTTCAGGTATTCAATATCCCCAAGTCTCAAAACAATAGTAGTGGCATGACATTAAAACATTGAAGGACATAGCACAAAGACTCTTATTAAAACAATTGCTCTTGTAGGCATTTTATCAAGAACTTACAGTTCATTGTCTAAAATAATCATAGAGTTACTAAAGGACCGGGATAATTAACATAAAATTATCATGGAAAACACTAAGTCATGATTTAATTCAACAAATGATAACACTAAAACATGAGGAAGAGCATAACAACCATAACTTCATTAAAACATGGTATTAAATCAAAGTTCATGAAGATTAATGGATGAAATCATGAATTAAAATCAAATAACTTAAAAAGATCATAACTTTATAATTAAAAAGGTTACTTGAACTCCGTGGATGAAAGAAATCCATGGATGAACATCTAATATACCTGGGTTAATGAATTTGAAGAGATGAATAAAGAGTTCTTAAGAAATTGTCTTGAATTTGAGAGCTAGGGTTCTTGTTTTTGAAAAGGAGATCTTCGATTTTTGAAGAAGAGTTGAATAATGAATGACTATTTAGGTCAATTGAGGCTGAATTTTGTGTTTTAGGTTAATTAGGGCCATGGAAGAAGACCCAATTACCCTTGGACGAATTTAAAAACGGAAGCTGAAAACTGAAAAACCTAATTTTTGGCCTTGGCGCGACACACCACTATCGCGCCAAGCCACTGGAAAATGGACAACTAGGACCTGGACAAATGTCATGATGCGGTGCCATCGCGATAAAGCTTTGGATGCCATTTTGGCCACCTCTGCGATGCGCCAACATCGCAAAAACCCACTGAAAGTTGACAAACGGGAATTTGGCCTACTCCGTGATGCACCATGATCACGGAGTCACACTGGAAATTGACAATTTTCATTTAGGCTAACTACGATACGCGCTGAGGGTTAAAATGATGGTGTTTAATGAGTGAAACTTAAAATCGCCATAACTTTTTACCCGATTATCGGATTTGGACGAATTTTATATCGTTGGAAAGCTAATTGAATTTCCTACGCAATGGAAGGATCTAAACAGAAAAACAATGAGTGTTTCAGAAATTTTATATACGAATACTCATGCACTAGGACTTAGATTATGCTAGGGAAATACGAGGTGTTACAGTAGATCCCTGATCAAATAGACAATACACGTCACGAAAAAAGAGTTGTAACATACCAGTAATGACATCAGATAGTGCCTCAAATTCCTGCTAAGATACAAGAGCATAGAGCCTATTTTGGCCAGTATCGGTACCAAAAATCTAAACAAACACAGAAACAGCACCACTAGGTGCAGGAGCAGAAGATGAAGCAACCGGAGCCTTGACCGCTCCCGAAACACCCTTACCAATTGGATAATTTATGAGTCCATGGCCTGGCTGTCCATATTTAAAATACCTTTCCCTCCCTTCATCGCAAAATACTCGATGAAGACGACTATAGAACCGACAAGGAGGACATGAAAAAGCCAACTATGTCCCACTCGCCTGAGATTAGGCACTTGTGGTTGAAAATTATCACCACCTTACTAACGCCTATCACCCTAACACTTCTTGTAAGAAGCACTAGTAGTAAAGAAAGAACTAGAACTCCCCCACTTATTATTCGGCCATTTGCCGTCATCCCGACCACCTTGTTGCGAGAACAACCCTGCTCAGAGAGCATATTCCTCTTACCCTTCCTTTCCCCAAACTCTTACATATTTTCTCTTTTCATCCTCTACCTGTTGCATGTGGACAACCAACCTCGAAATATCCATATCCTTAATCAACAAAGCAGTCTTTCTTTCATGGATCAAATTTCAAGATAGCCCAGAAGTGAATTTCCTCATCCTCGCCCTCATATCATCCACCAAATTCAGAGTATACCTTGAGATCTAATGAAATTTCAAGGCGTACTCCTTGACATATATTTTTCCCTACTTAAGATTCACAAACTCCTCTATCTTTACTTCCCTCGGTTCCTGAGGAAAGAAGCGATCCAGAAAAAAATTAGAAAAGGCCTCCCACAAAGACGGCTCCTCCACATCACCCCTATCCCTATCCCACTCTTCATACAATTGGTACACAACATCTTTGAGCTGATAAGTTGCAAAATTCACCCCTTCCACGTTAGTGACCTGCATTATTGACACCTTATTTTTGCCCTCCACGACTAAATTTAACCTGGGATTTCTTTAATTTTAAATAAAAGTGAAATATTTATTTCATCCAGATAAATGCGCTCTAAAATATTTATTAAGGTTAATTTTGTCATTTAAGTGACGATTATATATTTTCGTACTCACAAATACGAGATTGTATAAATTTTGTTACTTGAATGAATATTTTTATCAAAATTTGAGCTTTTACGGAGATAAGCTTGAAAATTAATTCGAATGGATAAAGTCTTGATTTAAATATAATTTACTCTCAAAATTAATTCGAATGGATAAAGTCTTGGTTTAAATATAATTTGATTAAATCAAGAAGCTCGAGATTAAAAGAAGTATTAATTCGTATTGAATTTCAATTAATTTAGTCAATCTATTAGATTTGGCCATAATTGAAATCAAATTAGCCATAATTGCAATGCAATCCGCCAATTGGTTTTTAATTT
The DNA here is from genome assembly GCF_002878395.1 of Capsicum annuum. Lineage (NCBI taxonomy): Eukaryota > Viridiplantae > Streptophyta > Magnoliopsida > Solanales > Solanaceae > Capsicum > Capsicum annuum. The sequence goes on along the minus strand of NC_061111.1, from coordinate 166,992,574 downwards.
AGTCAAAATTAAATAAATTAGGCTAAATTTTAAATCCCAATTGGGGTTATATTTTAAATAACCCCAAAATTCGAATGGATAAAGTCTTGATTTAAATATAATTTACTCTCAAAATTAATTCGAATGGATAAATTCTTGATTTAAATATAATTTGATTAAATCAAGAAGCTCGAGATTAAAAAAAGTATTAATTCGTATTGAATTTCAATTAATTTAGTCAATCTATTAGATTTGGCCATAATTGAAATCAAATTAGCCATAATTGCAATGCAATCCGCTAATTGATTTTTAATTTAGTCAAAATTAAATAAATTAGGCTAAATTTTAAATCCCAATTGGGGTTATATTTTAAATAACCTCAAAATTCTCAAAAACACTCATAACTTCTACCCAATTCCCACCAAAAGTATTTTCAAACTTGTACTAGATTGTACAGTCCCCCCACAACTTTGTTCTTTTTCCAATTTTAAAATTTAAAAATTATACTACATTGTACAATTTCCCCTCAACCTTGTCCTTTTTTAACACTCAAATTTTAAAATTCAAAAATTATGCTACATTGTACGATTTCCACCTCAACTTTGTTCATTTTTCAATTTTGAAATTCAAAAATTGTACTACATTGTACAATTCCCTCCCAACCTTGTTCTATTTTCAAATTCAAATTTTGAAATTAAAAAATTATACTACATTGTATAATTCCCCCCTCAACCTTATTTTTTTTTTCAATTTTGAAATTTAAAAATTGTACTACATTGTACAATTTTTCCCACCTTATCTTCCACCTCACCTTATCTTTAATTTTAAAATTTCAAAAACACTCCTAAATTCTCTCTCCCACATTGGTGGATGAAAAGAATTGAATCTCCACCCATTTCTATAAATACTACCACTATTTTGATAGAAAGATCAAGTCTCAAGGTTGAAAAAAACAACTTTGAGCAAAGAGGAGTTTTTATTTTAGTAAAAAATTTCCTTTTCCATGAAATTCGTGGGCTAATCGAAGTTCTCGAGTTGAACGTTTTTCGATGGTGATCATGACTCCGAAGAAAGATTGTAGCCCCATTTTGCTGCCCTAAAAAGGTAAACACACCTTTCCCTTTTTTTAGTTTTATTATCGTTTTCTTCTTCATCTTTTTTTTCTTTGTAATTCGTAGTAATATTTTTGTTTGCTGAGATTGTTTGTTGTAGAGGGCCCTGAAGGCCATAGCACGTTTTGGTATCGATATTATGGTTATTTTCTTGTGCATGGTATAAAAATGAGTTAGTAATAGTTGTACGTGCTTTTTTTACTTTATTCTTTGATTATTATAGATAAAGTTTCAATCTTTGCTTAAAAGATGTACTTATGGTTTGTTTAAATTAATTGTTGGCGGATATATTTATTTTTAGCATATAAAGTTGTTTCATTTATGTTGAAATGACTAGTTAATATTGATTGTTTCTCCTTTTTGACTTTATTCTTTGATTATTATAGATAAAGTTTCAATCTTTGCTTAAAATATGTACTTATGCTTTGTTTAAATTCATTGTTAATGGATATGTTTGTTTTAGCATGTAAAGTTGTTTCCTTTATATTGAAAAGAATAGATAATATTGATTGTTTCTCCTTTTTGACTGTATTCTTTGATTATTATGGATAAAGTTTCAATCTTTGTTTAAAAGGCGTTCTTATACTTTGTTTAAATTCATTGTCGGCAGATATATTTATTTTTAGCATGTAAAGTTGTTTTCTTTTTGTCAAAAGAATAGTAACTATTGTTTGTTTTGCCTTAGTAAAATAGTAATTGGTTAAGTTAAGAACTTGTCATTTGCATGCTAATTATTTTAATGGATTTCAAAATTCTCATATGAGAGATGAAGTCCTAGCTATTTTTCATCCAACATGTTTATTCTTTTTTTTTCGCATGTTGACTTGTCAAAATAATGAGAAAGTTTGGGCTTTTGTGGCTAAGTAGAATTATTGAGATTTTTTCGAGTCATACATAGTATGATTGTTGAACGATATTTCACTTTTATAAATGCTAAACTTTTATTCTAATTTTCTTACTCCCTTTGGATTGTTATATGTGCTCTTTGTGTGTGTAATATCAAAAGAAAATCAACGATGTCTTAAAAAGATAAACCATAGGCCGTTACACGTTTTCCCCTAAAATGTTGGTTGTAATTTAGATGTATGAATCTTCGTTAATGTCGCCTTAATTGAAATTTAAAAATTCCCTTTCTTGAAAAGTTAGCCTTTATTTTATTTTGTTATATAGATTAGTGTCTATGTTTTTTCGATTTTAGAAGTCATGGTTATTTTTCTTATTGCCTCATCCCTTTACTTTTGCAAGTTTGTGTTGTTTGTTCTCGCATTAATTAATTGAATATGGCCTTCTTCCTTTTACCTTTACTCATTCTTAATTTAAACATAAATCACGAGACATGTAAGTGGGTGTCTTTGTTTTGCATTTTATCTATTGACTCTCATTCTTGTTATACGTGCACAAGTGTGCTTATCATTGTCATCCAAAAATTGGTTCTTGATATTTTTTTTTGCTTTGAAATATGTCACTTTTATACCTTGAACGTATATTAATTTCGTTATCTTTTCTTTGCATGCAAAAAATGTCTTGAGTCCAAATGGAATCCTCTCCTCTTGCATTTCATAATGGACCAATGAGGCCCACCACTTCTAGTGAAGTTTGAAGTTTAAATCCAAGGTCAACTATATGGCGTGCAGGTGCTAGAAGATAGACAAAGAAGGAAAATGGGTCAAAACCCATTGAGGAGGTCATCAAGAGAATTGTAAAGTCTCAATTTTTATTATTGTCTTCTTTTTATTTATTCATTCATTTGGGGCCTCGAAGCCAAAGTTTTGTTTTAATATAGGTGAAGCCGATTCTCGGCCAATGGATTCGAAAAAATAGTTTAGGACAGGTTATGGGTCAAAACTCAATATTTAGATTAGGACAGATGCAAGTGGGCCAAAAGCCCAATTAGATTAGGACATGGTTGATGGATTTGGGCTTACGAGCCTAAGTCTTCTAATTGTCCCGTTTTTTCTTTACGTGCTTATTTGATATTTATTTTCTTAGACTTATTTAAATTCTCTACTAAGTGTCAAAATTTGATTTTATACAAGTTTCATCCTAAATCACTTTCTTTTCAAAAACCAACTTCTCTTTTTTTCAAAGCTAGTCAAAGTGGTTTTTAAATAGTTCGGATAACCGCAAGTTAGCGGACATTTTAGGTGCCTTAAAACCTTTCTAAAATGTTAATAAGAACCTCTTACCCGGGATTTTCTTAAAGTCCTAAGTCTTTTTCTATTTTGAGACTTAGGATTTTATTTTAAAAAGTTTTCTTAATTTCTTTTCAAATAAATTAAGTGGCGACTCTGCAATTTCTTAGATTGTTTTGAAATTTTCTTTAAAGTTTCAAAATAGCTTAAAAAGTTGAAATCAATGTTTTCCAACCCTTCGAGTTAAAAAGGGATAAAATCGAAATGGCGACTCTGTTGGAAATTTTAACTAGGTTCTAACCAAATATTTTAATTTGCCTTTTTTGACTAACTATTATAGTGTTTCAACTGCTTATATGCTTATATGTTTAAATTCTGCAAAATTAACTTTTGAATTTCATGTCATAATCCCACATGATGGTTATTAAACTTTTTTGGGGTTTCGTGGATATCCCGACTCCTGTTGATCAACTCCAAATCAAGTGTTGGGAATATGATGATTTACCAACACGTTAGGCAGTCGGACACTATTCGTATTTCCAAACCCAGGTTGTCCGCTTAGGAACCTATGTCTAAACCCACTCTAGACACCCAGGATAGAGCAAAATCAAAACCCTTTTGTTAGGCATAAGCCTAGGACGATCCAATACTCGAGGGGCTATTGGGCCCATTAGAAAATCTGCCCTATGTCTATTGGCCACGAGCCAATTACAAATGAATCATATTTATGTGTGGAAGAAATATATGTTATTTAATCCAATCCATTATCCTTCGAGGCTAGGATGAAGGCCGATAATAGAACATCCAGGAGCTACTATCCCCTGGGTGGGACATTATTCTTTTCTCATGTTATTACTCTTTCCCTAAAGATTGTATTCCTACTTTTGTAAGCATATATGCCTTTTTTACCTATGGAGGTTTTTTGGATAATGGATTGGTTTTAAAAAGCATATACTTCCTTTAAATTATATGTTAGGCCAACCCTTGGCTCAAAAGGGTCACCCAATTAGGATGCTCGTTTATTACAATATGCTTGTGTGATATAGTTGTTTTATGTGTTTATACGTGTTATGTTGATTCGAATCAAAGGAGAATTGATCCAATCCTGTATTTCAAAAAGAACCTCTAAGCATAAAAATACCCACTAAACAAAAGTCCGACCAAACATACTCCAGGTCTCCCAAGTCTCTCAGAAAAATCCGTAATCATTCTTAAAACTTCTTAAAAGATCGCTACTATTTCAGGAAGATTGACTATGGACTCAGAAGAAGCCATTATATGTTCGAACTACGCAGGGCCTGATTTCTCTTTCATGAGATACGTAGGCAGCCTTTTGGCTCAAACCCTATCTTCAAATACTTTGTTGTCCTCCACTTTCTTGAAAGAAGATATAAGGCTAGAAAGAGGAAGAGTTGAACCTTCCGGATAAATTTCATTTATCCATATCAATGAGAAAATTCCTATTCATTGAAATTCTCGAGTCATCATTACTCCATGGATTAATTCACATAAGATGAGAAACAACCATATGTGTTTACTTCATGCCTTATCATCTTGCTTATTACTAACGAAATCTAACACGTTAGCCTTTGAGTTGCTTTTACTTTGCAGGTAATAGAAACTACTCTGTGTTGGCATAAAATATCCCTACTTCACTAGATCAAGTGAATAAGTTATTCCCCTCTTGACTATGGCTTTGTTACAAGAAATGAAAATGACTAGTAGTAAAACTGGACTCTAGCAGTCATTTTTCAAAACCTATAAGTGATGGTCTCGAGGATGGAATCGGGAAAATATGATGGAAGAATTTTCTAAGATATTCAGAATTAAGGAAGATGAATTGGAGAAAATGTTACTGAGTTGGACGTTCACTCCACCTATCACTCCCCGATCAATAGGATAGGTGAAAAAGTGAAATTTAATTTTTCACAAAGTTGGTGGAGTAACAATAATTTAAAACCTGCTAATCATGTCAGGGGTTAGACAAACAAAGCAAGGTGAATAATGTGGAATGGAAAGAATATGATGAAGATCGGTTGGTGACCCGGAGAATCCCAACCTGGAGGAAACTGAAATAGTCAACCTGGAAACCCGCGATGAAATCAAAGAGAAAAGTGTTAGTGTTCACTTAGCAGAAGCACAAATAAAAGAGAACTCGTTCGCTTGCTACGGGAGTACATTGACATATTTTTTTGGTCCTGTGATGATATTCCGGGATTGAGCACCAACATCGTGTCGCATAAGCTACCAATTAATCTCGAGTTTGATCCAGTAAAGCCAAAAATACAGAAATTCAAGCTAGACTTAAGTTTGAAAATCAAGGAAGAAGTGACGAAGCAAATTCAATCTAAGGTTGTGGAGGCCACATAGTATCCAAATAGATATCCAATATTGCCCCAGCACCGAAAAGGGATGGCAAGAACCGATTTTGTGTTGACGATAGAGATTTGAATAGAGCCAGTCCAAAAGGTAATTTATCTTTACCCAACATCCACATCATCATCGATAATTATGCAAAGTATGAAATATAGTCTTTCATGGATTATTTTGTTGGGTATTATCAGATATTAATAGATGATGAAGATGTGCAAAAGATGACTTTCATTACACCCTAGGGAGTTTATTATTACAGGGTGATGCCGTTTGGTCTCAAGAGTGCGGGTGCAACATACGTGAGGGCTATGACAATAATTTTTCATGATATGATTCATAAAGTGATTGAGGTGTACGTGGTTGATGTAATTATTAAATCCCGGAAGAGTTTAGATCATCTGACCCATCTGGAAAAGTTCTTTGGCAGGCTAAGAAAGTACAACTTGACGTTGAATCCTGCTAAGTGTGCTTTTGGTGTGCCAGACATCGAGCTAAACCCGTCCAAGATTGTAACGATCCAAAATCGTCTCCCGGGACATCACACGGTGCTTAAGGCTACAAGTAGCCCAAACTTAGAGCTGGTTTCTACCAATAACACTCAATTCAAGATGAAATAGACTCAACACTCGCATAGTCATATCACATAAAAGGAAATACGGGAAAAATACTCGGTCCATATGACCATAATACAGAGAAACCTCAACAAAACCACAATACCGAACCCTCGACACATCACAAGTATGATACTAGTCTGACAAAACCTCTATGAATTGAAAACTAGAGAGCCGTTGGGACAGGTCGCCAACTGACTCAAAATGAACTGAAGATAAAACATAGTCTCACAAATATAGAAAATATCTGAAGATCGTTCCTCGAACCATGCGGACTCACCACTGCAGAAAACATAGGCAAGGTACTCGAAGAATCACGGATGAGGCTGGGACTGAGCACCTGAACCTACATTATAAGACAATGTAGCACACAGACATATATGTAAATCAGTACTTTGGAATGTACTGAGTATGCGGGGGTGAATGCATATGTATAAAAATAGTACCGATCTTCATCAATCAAATCATGTATGCAAAATGAGACGACTCACATGGCTTGAACAAGTATAAAATATAAAGCTTATAAATTATGTAGAATGAGGGATGGAACTCAAATCTCGTGAGTTATCGCTCTTTAACATTAAAAATCAGAAATCTTCTCTTATTCTCAATACCCAAAGGCTAAGGGACTTTGAACAATACTTTAGACTCATGCATATTTCTCATGGAGAGTAAAACCTCTTTAATGCTCAACATTTCATAATTATTTAGAACTCATATACTTAGAATTCAGAATCATATAACTTGGAAACATATTTGAAGGCATTTCATTCACCTTAGAAAAATATCTCATTTCAAACTTTAGGAAAATTATTCTATCTCAAATGGAAAAGTATTCTAGCTCAAGGAAATAACTTATCTCAAAGCTTTATGAAAAGTACTATATCAAGGGAAGATACTTTCATTTAGAGAAATAATCCACCTCAAGGAAGCACTTTAATTAAGGAACAACTTTGCAATTCCACCATTTAGGAAAATAACTCAGAGGAAGGGAAAATAAGTATCAAATTTTGAAGTTTAAAAGGGCAAAGGGGTTCTCGTAACCGACATAAACCATGCGAGCTATATGGAGTTTAATGTTTTGTCCTCCTAAGGAGGAGACACCACGTTGGGGATGGGCGTCATACTCTTGCCAGGGAGTATAACCTAGGTCTAGTGATCACTAAACAAAACACGGCCTCAGGCCTAATCATAATTATCATAAACTCGACCTCAGGCCCAACCTACGGTGGCACGTAGTTTTGGGTTAAGAAACCATAGTGACTTACCCGCTCGGTTCTAAGTACTACTCCCTTTAGATTATCTGCGCTCATTTTATAAAAATCCACTTTTAGAATAATCTCATGGTTTATCACGAACCCAATAATCAAATCGATAATCTCATATAATGAAATGGATTTCAAAGGTTTCGGACCATTAGGTCAATTCATTTCTCAATCATCTCAAAATACTCAAAACATGAGTGCTTATAGCATAAGAGTTCATAATTTCACAAGTCTCAAATAGGGCTTACTAACCCATAGTTCAATCTCAAGTTGAAGCTTATCAAAAACATAATATATAAAGCATATAGATTCATAAATCATGTAGAAATCTGGGAATTTCAGCAATTTGTTTCAAAATCTCAATTTAGTCATATGCTTCACCACCTCAAACATTGCAAATATTAGCTTATCAAGGAGTAAAATCATGGGGTTTATACCCAGCTGTAAACACTCAAGAAAATATGTAGAAATCATGTCATTTAACTCTCAATTTATGGGAAATATCAAGGTAATGGATTCCATAATAATGGGTGAAAAAACCCAACTCAAATTCATGTAAAAACCCTATAGATTTCAACAAAATCATGATGTAAAGAAGCTTTTTGGGCATAAGGGTGAAAGGGTTACCCTTGTTCAAAATCCCACATACTTTGAATTAGAATTTTTGGATGAAATCTCACTTTTGGAACTCTATTTGTACTCTTGAATGAGGGTTCTTGAGGCCCTTGACTTGGGAACCTTGAATCTTGACTCAATTTAGAAAATCCATAGTGGATTCTTGAGATTCTTGGAAGAGGTTTTGGATCCTTAGGGTTTTTTATAAGACAAAACTTGAGAAATCCCTCATAGGATGCTTGCAAATGACTTTGATTTGGTGTTTGCACGGTTTTATAGGCTTGGAAAAAGTCCAAAATTCCCCTTTTAAAATCTGTACGAAACTGGAAAAATTGAACTGGGAACCCAATTTAAAGGGTCACCGCAACGCGCCACTTATTGCGGTGGCTCACTGGAATTTGTAAATTTTCATATCGACCCTCTCCGTGACGCGCCAAGCACTAAAATGACGCAGTTTTACGACTAGGTCTTAAATTAGCCATAACTTCTTACCCGGGTATCAGATTTGGGCAAATCTTATATCGATGGAAAACTTATCAGATATCCCACGTGATAGAAAGTTGAAATTAGGAAAATTCTATATGGTTAACATGATACTTACTTAGGAAGCCACTTCTCAATCTTTTAGGGTCAAAATCACGCCTCACTCGACATGCCCAAAGATTCAAACTACGAGGGAACTTTATGGGACCTTACAATATCTCCCTCTTGAGAACATTCGTCCTCAAATATCGCGAGTTAGACTAGGAATATAGGAGAAACTGAGTACACATAGCTAAAACAATTACTAAACGGTTCAAGATCTTTCTAAACTCATGAATACTCCAGAAAATGCAATAACTCATACAAGGATAGATGCATAGCTGAACTTTAGATTAGAAGAGCTGAATCAAGGAAGAATTGTACCTTCGGATTGATCTGAACTTGCGAAAAAGAGGTGCAGGTACTTGGTTCGCATGTTTGCTTCTGCCTCCCAAGTAGTACCCTCAACAGACTGGTTCCTCCACAACACTTTGACCAAGGAAAATTCTTTGTTCCTCAGCCTACGGACTTGAAAGTCTAAGATCTCAATAGGAATTTAATCGAAGGAAAAACTATCCTGAATCTCAGCACTCTTTAAAGGATCAACCACAATAGAATCACCAATATGCTTATTGAGCATGGAGACATGAAAAATAGGATGAATGGCTGACAATTTTGAGGGCAACTTAACCTCATAGGCCACATTACCGACACGGCTTAAGACTCTATACGGGCCAACATAACGAGGACTTAGCTTTCCCTTTTTACCAAACCTTTTCACCTCTTTCATGGGTGAAATCTTCAAGTACACCAAATCACCCACCTTAAACTTAAGATCTCTCCTCCTCACATCGGCATAAGACTTTTGACGACTTTGAGCCATCTTCAACCTCTTTCTAATCAACTTAACTTTCTCCATAGCTTCAAATACTGCATTGGGTATAAGTGCGACAGCTTTACCCACTTCAAACCAGCCTATGGGTGATCTACACCTCCTACCATACAAGGCCTTAAACGGTGCCATCTCAATGCTAGCATGGAAACTATTGTTATAGGTAAACTCAATAAATAGAAAATGCCCATCCCAACTACTTTTGAAATCGAGGGCACACGCTCTCAACATATCCTCCAGGGTCTAAATGGTCCTCTCAGCCTGACCATCTGTTTACGGGTGAAATGTGAAACTTAGAAGAATTTGGGTACCAAGACCCTAATAAAACGCCCTCTAAAACTGGGAAGTAAATTGAGTACCCCTATCCGAAATGATATATAAGGGAACTCCATGCAGCTTGACCAACTCCTGGATATACAATCTAGCATAATCCTCAGTCGTATACGACGTATGCATGGGCAATAAGTGTGTGGACTAAGTCACCCTATCCACAACAACCCAAATAGAATCATAATGATGGAACGAAAGAGCCAACCTGGTCACGAAGTCTATACTCACCATCTCCCACTTCCAAGTGGGTATACCAATCTCTTGCATCATACCAACCGACCTTTGGTGCTCTACCTTAACCTGTTGACACATTACACACCTTGCTACAAACTCAGCTATATCCTTCTTCATACCATTCCACCAATAGAATTCCCACAAATTGTGGTACATCTTGGTAGTGCCAGGATGAATGAAATAACGTGCACCATGCGCTTCAGCCACAATCCTCTGCCTTAATTCATCAACACATGGGACACACAACCTACCATGCAGTCTCAACACACATCTCCCCCTTGGGAGAAAACCTCTACCTTTTAGTCCTTAACTGACTCCTTTAATTTGACCAAACTAGGGTCTCTATCTTGCTTCTCCTTCACTTCCAAAACAAAAGAGGATTCAGAACTACTCTGCACCAATGTACTCCCCTCCACTGAATCAAGAAATCTAACTCCCAACCTCCCTAGATAGTGTACATCACGAGCTAACTCTCTCTTACTCTCCTCTATATGTGCAACACTATCCATAGATAATCTGCTAAGGACGTCCGCCACTACATTGGCCATGCCTGGGTGATAAAACACACTCATATAATAATATTTCAACAACTCCAACCACCTTCTCTACCTAAGGATCAACTCCTTTTGGGTAAACACATATTGCAGGCCTTATGATCAGTAAACACATCAATGTGGACACCATAAAGATAGTGTCTCCAGATTTTCAAAGCAAAGACCACGCAGCTAACTCAAGGTCATGGGTCGGGTAGTTCTTTTCAAGCGGCTTCAACTGTCTAGAGGCATAGGCTATAACCTTATCTCTCTGCATCATCACACAACCCAAACCAACTATAGAGGCATCACAATACACTACAAAACCATTAGTACCATCAGACAAAGTCAACACAGGGGCTGAAATGAGTCGAATCTTCAACTCTTGAAAACTCTTCTCACAGGAATCAGAACACTGGAATATAACTTTCTTTTAGGCCAACCGGGTCATAGGAGACGCAATGGAAGAGAAATCCTCAACAAAATAATGGTAATAGCCCGCTAGACCCAAGAAACTCCTAATATCGTACGGAGAAATAGGTCTAGGCTAATTTTTCATAGCTTCTGTCTTTAGGGGATAGACTCTAATACCTTTGGCCGAAACAACATGACCTAGAAAGGCTACAGACCTTAGCCAGAATTCACACTTACTAAATTTGGCGAATAACTGTGATCTCTAAGAGTTTCCAAGATAATTCTAAGATGATTCACATGGTCATTCTCATCATGGAAGTACACAAGGATATCATCTATGAATACAATGACAAACATATCAAGGTACTGCTTGAACACTCGATTCATGAGGTCCATGAAAGCTGCTAGGGCATTGGTTAGCCTGAAAAACATGACTAGAAACTCAAAGTAACCATAGCGGGTTCAGAAGGCCATTTTTGGAATATCACATTCCCTCACCTTAAGTTGATGATAGCCGGATCTAAGGTCTATCTTGGAGAAATAACTTGCACCTTGCAACTGATCGAACAGGTCATCAATTCTTAGAAGAGGATACTTATTTTTAACTGTGAACTTGTTCAGTTGACGAGAATTAATGCACATACGCAAAGATCCGTCCTTCTTCCGTACAAACAACACAGGTGCACCCCAAGAAGAAATACTGGGTCTAATAAAACCCTTATCTAAGAGATCTTTGATTTGTTCCTTCAACTCCTTAAGCTCTGTGGGTGCCATACGGTATGGCAGAATAGAAATAGGTCGAGTGTCAGGAAGAAGGTTAATTCCAAACTCTATCTGTCTATCGGGAGGTACCCTTGGGAGATCTTTCGAAAAGACATCTGGAAACTCATTAACAATATCGACTCACTGAATAGTTAGAGTCTCGGACTGAGTTTCTTTGACTCTAACTAGGTGGTAAATGCAACCTTTGGATATTAGTTTTCTAGCTTTGATATAGGAGATAAAATGACTCTTGGGAGATACCAAACTCCTGGACTACTCAATCACTGGTTCATCAGGAAAATGGAACTTGATCACACGGGTACGGCAATCTATAGACGTGTAGCAAAAATGAAGCTAATCCATACCCAGAATAAGGTCAAAATCTACCATGTCTAACTCTATCAAATCAGCTGGTATGACTTTATAAAGCACAATAATAGGGCAACCTCTATACACTTATTTACCAACAACTGACTCTCTGACTGGAGTAGAAACTAGAAAAGGCTCGGGAATCTTTTCGAAACTCATTTTGAAAATCACAGCTACAAGTGGGGTCACATAAGAGAGATTTAACTCGGGGTCCAATAACACATAAACATCAAGACAAAAGATATGAAGCATACCAGTAACAAAATTAAGAGAGTCCTCATACTCCCGATGGGGTGGCAAGGCATGTAACCTGTTCTGGCGCTGATCGCCAGGGGTGCTAGAAGAAGTGCCCTGAGCAGGGATGGGACAGAGTACTGAAGCTGGTGCACTAGTAGCCTGTGCCTGAGGTCGGGCATCTCTGTTCCCCTATCTAGCATGGGGACAATCTCTAAGTGTGTGGCCCTACTTGCCACAACTAAAACAACCCATCACATCCCTGAAACACTCCCCAAGATGATTCCTACCATATTTAGCACAAGGAGGATAACGAGGCTGGTTACTAACACTGTTCTACGACCCAAACATGAAAGACCTACTCCCTTGCTCCGGCTTACCTCTAGGCGCGAGAGCACTAGCTGATGAAGGTACTGGAATAGACGGTCGTCTCTAAAATTGGGGGTGATTCTCTCCATGGAACCTAGGCTGACTAAACTCATGCTGCTCAATCTAGTCCTCTTACTACTCCTCATTCTATCTCTTTCTCTAAGCTTCTATCTGTTGGGCATGCGTCATCAACCTAGCCAGATCTATATCCTTATACAGCATCACAGTCCTACACTCCTTCAGTACTATCCCAGAAACACCAGTCACAAACTTACTCATACTAGCTTGGATGCCAGAAATCAAATCAGGAGCATACTTGGCCAACTGATTGAACTTCAAGCAATACTCCTTAACAGTCATGGAGCCTTGCCTCAAGTTCATGAACTCCTCAATCTTTGCCTCCCTCATATTAAGTGGAAAGAACTAGTCTAAGAAGGCATCTTGGAACACTTGCAAGTCATAGAAACAGCAATCTCACCTCTACCCTTCTTCACCGATACAACCCAATCATAAGCAATGTCCTTCAGTCTATAGGATGCCAGCATAACACTTTCTTATTTTGAAACCTGCGTCATATAAGTGATCTTCCTCACCTCCTCTAAGTACAACTGGGGGTCCTCGTCTACCTTGGACCCATAAAACTCAGGCGGATTCATCCGCATAAAGTCACGAATTCTAGCCACAGCTATGTCACTACCCTGCTGATTAGCAACTGGGGCCTGGTTATTGGCTCGAATATTTATGGTGACCCCTTGGGCTAACGCCTAAAAGGCCACTATAAACTCAGCATGGATACCGTCTCATTCACACGATCAACAGGTAGGGGTTATTCATCATTGTTTCCATGGACATTCGCTTTTCGAGAAGGCATTTTATAAAAATAGAAAAGCACGGATCATTAGATAAGAGGGACAACTGTAGGCACAATAGAATCTGAAAGAAGAAACAACTTTTCCTAGAACGTCTCGTAGCCTCTTGCTCATATATATGGTGCGCTACACATCGATGATCAAGACTTTACCCAACCAGCTTGTCAGACTTCCTAGGACTCCTTAGAAACCTTAGGCTCTGATACCAAGTTTGTAATGACCTGAAATCATCTCCCGGGACGTCACACGGTGCTTAAGGCTACAAGTAGTCCCAAACTAACCCTTAGAGCCGATTGCTACCAATAACACTCAATTCAAGATGAAATAGACTCAACACTCGCATAGTTATATCACATGAAAGGAAATACAGGAAAGATACTCGATCCATATGACCAAAATATAGAGAAATCTTAACAAAACCCCAATACTGAACCCTTGACACATTATAAGTATGATATTAGTCTGACAAAACCTCTACGAATCAAAAACTAAAGAGCCATTGGGATAGGTCCCCAACTAACTCGAAATGAACTGAAGATAAAACATAGTCTCTCAAACACAGAAAATATAGAAAGATCAGTCCTCGAACCATGAGGACTCACCATTGCACAAAACGTAGGCAAGGTACTCGAAGAATCACAGATGAGGCTGGGACCAAGCACCTGAACCTACATTATAAGACAATGTAGCACATAGACATATATGTGAATTAGTACTTTGGAATGTACTAAGTATGCGGGAGTGAATGCATATGTATAAAAATAGTACCGATCTTCTTCAATAAAATCATGTATGGAAAATGAGATGACTCACATAGCTTGAACAAGTATAAAATATAAAGCTCATAAATTATGTAGAATGAGGCATGCAACACAAATCTCGTGAGTCATCACTCTTTAACCTTAAAAATCAAAAATCTTCTGTTATTCTCAATACCTAAAGGCTAAGGGACTTTGAACAATACTTTAGACTCATGCATATGTCTCATGGAGAGTAAATTCTCTTCAATGCTCAATATTTCATAATTATTTAGAACTCATATACTTGGAATTCGGAATCATATGACTCAAAAACATATTTGAAGGCATTTCATCCACCTTAGAAAACTATCTCATTTCAAGCTTTAGAAAAATTACTCCATCTCAAATGGAAAAGTATTCTAGCTCAAGGAAATAACTTATCTCAAAGCTTTATGAAAAGTACTATAACAAGGGAAGATACTTTCATTTAGGAAAATAATCCACCTCAAGGAAGCACTTTAATTAGGGAACAACTTTGAAATTCCACCATTTAGGAAAATAACTCATAAGAAGGGAAAATAAGTATCAAATTTTGAAGTTTAAAAGGGCAAGGGGGTTCTCGTAACCGACATAAACCATGTAAGCTACATAGAGTCCAATATTTTGTCCTCCTAAGAAGGAGACCCCACATTAGGGAGGAACGTCATACTCTTGCCAAGGAGTATAACCTAGGTCTAATGATCACTAAATGAAACTTAGCCTCAGGCCTAATCATAATCATCATAAACTCAGCCTCAGGTCTAACCTACGGTGGCACATAGTTTTGGGGTAAGAAACCACAGTGACTTACTCGCTCGGTGCTAAGTACTACTCCCTTTAGATTTTATCTGCGCTCATCTCATAAAAATCCACTTTTAGAATAATCTCATGGTTTACCACGAACCCAATAATCAAATCGATAATCTCATATAATGAGTGGATTTCAAAGCTTTAGGACCATTAGGTCAATTCATTTCTCAATCATCTCAAAATACTCAAAACATGGGTGGTTATAGCATAAGAGTTCATAATTTCACAAGTCTCAAATAGGGCTTACTAACCCATAGTTTAATCTCAAGTTGAAGCTTATCAAAAACATAATATATAAAGCATATAGATTCATAAATCATGTAGAAATCTGGGAATTTCAGTAATATGTCTCAAAATCTCAATTTAGTCATATGCTTCACCACCTCAAATATTGCAAATATTAGCTTATCAAGGAGTAAAATCATGGGATTTATACCTAGCTATAAACACTCAAGAAAATATGTAGAAATCATGCCATTTAACTCTCAATTTATGGGAAATATCAAGGTAATGGATTCCATAATAATGGGTGAAAAAACCCAATTCAAATTCATGTAAAAACCCTATAGATTTCAACAAAATCATGATGTAAATAAGCTTTTTGGGCAGAAGGGTAAAAGGGTTACCCTTGTTCAAAATCCCACATACTTTGAATTAGAAGCTTTGGATGAACTCTCACTTTTGGAACTCTATTCGTACTCTTGAATGAGGGTTCTTGAGGCCCTTGACTTGGGAACCTTGAATCTTGACTCAATTTAGAAAATCCATAGTGGATTCTTGAGATTCTTGGAAGAGGTTTTGGATCCTTAGGGTTTTTTATAAGAGAAAACTTGAGAAAACCCTCATAGGATGCTTGCAAATGACTTTGATTTGGTGTTTGCACGATTTTATAGGCTTGGAAAAAGTCCAAAATTCCCCTTTTAAAATCTGTACAAAGCTGGAAAAATTAAACTGGGAACCCGATTTAAGGGGTCACCGCGACGCGCCACTTATCGTGGTGGCTCACTGGAATTTTACAATTGTCAAATCAACCCTCTCCACGATGCGTCAAGCACTAAAATGACACAGTTTTATGACTAGGTCTTAAATTAGCCATAATTTCTTACCCGGGTATCGGATTTGGGCAAATCTTCTGTCGATGAAAAACTTATTAGATTATAGAAAGTCGAAATTAGGGAAATTCTATATGGTCAACATGATAATTACTTAGGAAACCACTTTTCAACCTTTTAGGGATGGAATCACGCCTCACTCGATATGCCCTAAGGCTCAAACTACGAGGGAACTTTGTGGGACCTTACAAATATCAAGACAATTTAGAATTTACTGCCACCAAGGACCAAGAAAGAGGTTATGAATTTCCTGGGTCATTTGAATCACATTAGCAAGTTTATCACCCAGTCAACAGTCATATGTGAGCCAATTCTCAAGACGTTGAAGAAAGATGCATTGAATGAATAGATAGAAAAATATCAAAAAAATTTTGATAGAATCGAGAAATACCTATTTTGGTTTCACCAAGGGAAGAAAGTCTGTTGTTGCTTTACCTGTTAGCCTCAGAAAAAGCTTTTGGGTATATCCTCAGGCATCAATATGAGATCGGTAAGAAAGAGAAAGCAATCTACTACTTGACTAAAAAGTTTACACCATATGAGGCTCGCTATACTCTTCTAGAAATGACGTGTTGTGCTTTGACCTGGGTCACACAAAAGTTGAGGCATTATCTATCCTCATACACAACATATCTCATTACCAGAATGGATCCATTGAAGTATATATTCAGAAATCTATGCTAACGTGAAAGTTAGCTAAGTAAAAAATGTTACTGAGTGAGTTCGACATTGTGTATGTGACTCAAAAGGCAATCAAGGGGCAAACCTTAGCAGATTATTTAGTTGAGAATCCGGTTGATAATGAATACGATCCACTTCAAACATACTTTCCAGATGACGAGATTTTATTCGTGGGAGCAGACATTACAGAGATATATCCCAGATGAAGATTGTTCTTTGATGGAGTAGTCAACTTCAAAGGCTCAGGAATCAAAGCAGTTTTGATGTCAGAAATAAGCCAACAGTATCCAACAACCGCTAAGTTGCATTTCCCGTGTACCAATAACATAGCTGAATTTGAGGGTTGCATCCTAGGTCTCAAGTTGGTACTTGATATGGGTGCTAGTGAATTGCTCGTCATCAGAGAATCAGATTTGTTGATTCACCAGGTACGGAGGGAATGGGTGGTAAAGAACTCCAAGATTACTCCTTATGTAGAGCTGACACAGGATTTGTATGGAAGACTCAAGGAGGTTGATTTCAGACATATCCCGAGGATACATAATGAGTTTGCTGATGCTTGGGATACCATATCCTTCGTGATTTAGCACCCAGATAAGAGTTACATTGATCCTTTAAAAATAAGCTTGAAATAAAAATCGGCACATTGTGTGTACATCAAAGAGAAACCTGATGGAAAGCCATGGGATATTAAAAGGTATTTAGAATATGGAATGTATCCTGAAGAGGCCATTAATAATCAGAAAAAGACAATCTGCCATTTGGCAAAGAATTATTTTCCAAGAGTTACGAACTATGTTTGACCTGAATTCCCAAGAAAGGGATACGTAAGCAGCCTATGTCGGCTTCGGTAAACCCCTTAGGACAATTTATCCTTTTCTTTTATGTACGAACTACGTTTGACCTGAAATCCCAAGAAAGGAATATGTAGGAAGCCTATGTCAACTTCGGTCAATCCTTTAGGACAATTTATCCTTTTTTTTATGTATGAACTATGTGATGACCTGAATTCCCAACAAAAGGGATACGTAGGCGGCCTATGTCGGCTTCGGTCAACCCATTAAATTTTTCTATATATCCCTAGCATAGTCCTGAACTATGTTTGACCTGATTTCTGCTTCAACAGGGATACGTATGCGCCCCAACGGCTCGATCATATAACCCCAGAAAATGGAAACTGGGGCAGAATTTTTGAGAAGGAATTTCAAAAATTCACAAGAAAAATATTATCATCTAATAAAGAGAATGAAGATCAGCAAAGATTTTAGATCTTCTCAAGCTAAGATCATCTCAAATAATAGTAAAGTGGGGCAGAAATTTTGAAGAGGTCCTCAAAATTTCCACTAATATATTGAAATATATTTCAAATCCCCCAGCACTAGAGGTAAAAGGCAAGTTCTGGATATCACTAGCCACGGTAAAACTTCTAATAGAAAGCCTCAACGATGATGAATCCTTGGAAATCCTCCGTCAAACTTCAGATATAGTTAGAACCAAGAGGAAGACGTTTGTTGAGCTAGTACATGACATGACTGGTAGAAATTTTCTAAATCTTTTACAGAAGTTTTGAAACTAGTTTTTAAAATTAAGACTACTTTAAAAAATCTATGCAAATCTTCTTACTTAGTGAATGCCTAGGCATATTTGGAACGAGGAGTCAGGGTGGAAGTCCCAACATGGAGGAGTACCCAAAAGATGGAGAGAAGAAAACCAAGGATCGAAGGAGGTCAACACGGAGTAGTTTCACTCATGACTAATTATTTTTCTGTGGATGCAAGGATCAGTACAAAAAAATGGGAATCTTTTTATAAAATACCCAAGCGAGTTGCGAGCCACACCAAAGCATATAATGCTTAAGAACGGTATTTTTGGGCATTCCTAAAGACGGATTTAATATCCATTTATCAAGGACCTTTTCAATTAACTATCTCATTTCTTGAGACCATGAAGGACAAACAACGATGCGTTATATTCTTTATGAATATTGTATTTAGAATTCTTTATATAAATACAGTTGCTAACATAAGAGACTCTGTGTATATTAAATTTTCACTTTGAGCGCAGGTGCATTCAAAGGAGTCGGCACAGTAAATACAACAATCAAAAGGATCACTTAATAAGAGAAGAGCGGAAATTCCTCCTCAAAATTCATTGAAGAAATAGGAACGGTATTTAAGTAGCCCTAAAAGGGATTTTACCCATTCATTTATATCTGGTGGGTCTGCTATTTAAATACTTCTTCGAAAAGAGAATGAATAGTGAATTAAGCCATTTAGATTATGATGTCGAGTATTTGCCATTTAAACTTTCACAAATTTGATTATAGTCACCAGCGAGAGGGGCATTATGTCTACTAACTATCCACATTGAGTACAGGTATATGTAGAAAGCAAAAACACAGACAAATGGACTTACGTGAAACTGTTTTCAAATCATTGGAAGAACCATTTCATATCATACCATTGTCAAGATGGCCATGCCAAGAGGGAAATTTCATCTCATTGCCGAGAGGGCCATTTCATCTCATTGTCGAGAAGGCCATTTCATGCCATTTTCGAGAGGGCCATTTCATTTTATTTCATTGCCAAGATGGCCATATCATATTATCTCAACGTCGAGAGGGCCATTTCATGTCATTGCCAAGAAGTCCATTTCATATCATTTCATCGCTGAGAGAGGCATTTCATGCCATTTCCACAAGGGTCATTTCATATCATTTCATCGCCAAGAGGGCCATTACGACATTCAACTAAGTCTCCATAATCACTCATGGTGTAAGATGATAAGGTTTGGCCTTGGAGATTGCTTTGAAGCAGCAATATCCATTGACCATGCGAGACACAAACGTTGGCGTCGAGGATATTATAAGCATTTAATATTTGTTAACACACGACACACAAACACTGACATCGAGGATAGCATTAGCATTTAATATTTGTTGACACGCGAGACACAAAAGCTGGAGTTAAGGATATCATCAATATTTAATATCTATTGACACGCGAGACATAAATACTGGTGTTGAGGATATCATCAACATTTAATATCTATTGATACGTGAGACACAAACGCTGGCATCAAGGATATCATAAGCATTTAACATCTGTTGACATGCGAGACACAAATGCTGGCATCGAGGATATCATAACATTTAATATCTATTGACATATGAGACACAAATGCTGACGTCGAGGATATCATCAGTATTTAATATCTGTTGATACGCGAGACACAAATGCTGATGTCGAGGATATCATCAACATTTAATATCTATTGACATGTGAGACACAAACACTAGCGTCGGAGATATCATAAACATTAAATATCTGTTGACACGCGAGATACAAACGTTGGCGTTGAGGATATCATAGCATTTAATGTCTATTGACACACGAGATACAAATGCTGGTATCGAGGATATCATCAATATTTAATATCTGTTGACACGCGATACACAAATGCTGACATTGAGGATATCATCAGCATTTAATATTTGTTAATACGTGAGATACAAATGCTGGTGTCGAGGATATCATCAACATTTAATATCTGTTGACATGTGAGACACAAACGTTGACGTCGAAGATATCATAAGCATTTAATATTTGTTCACACACGGGATATAAATGCAAGCATCGAGGATACCATAATATTTAATACCAGTTGACATGCGAGACATAAACGCTGGCATCGAGGATATCATCAGCATTTAATATATATTGACACGCGAGAAACAAACATTGGAATCGAGGATATCATCGGCATTTAATATCTGTTGACACGCGAGACATAAACACTAACGTCAATGATATCATAGAATTTAATATTTGTTGACACGCGAGACACAAACACTAGCGTCGAGGATATCACGACATTTAATATCTATTGACACACGAGACATAAATGTTGGTGTCGAGGATATCATGGAGTTTAATATCTGCTGACATAGGAGGCACAAACATTGGCGTCGAGGATATCATGGAATTTAATATCTGTTGACACGCGAGACACAAATACTGGCGTCGAAGATATCATCAGTATTTAGTATCTGTTGACACGCAAAACACAAATGTTGGCATCAAGAATATCTCATCATTTTATGAATCGGCATCTAAATGCATCAAGAGCATGCAATTTGAAGGGACGTCTTTAAGTCGCTATCTGAAGATGGATAATATATAAGAGTTCCTAGAAATTAACAATTTAAGGGTCATCTATAAGTCATAGTATTTGAAATAGGATAGTGTGAAAGATTACCTATGAGATGTAGCCCATAGGTTATCCGTAAGCCTTAACAATATCCAAACCAGATAGTGTGCAACGTTACCCAAAAATTGATAGTCCGAAGGTTATCCATAAGTCGCAACAAAATTCTTATCGGAGAGTATGCGAGACTATCAAATTAATAAATCCAAGGGTTCTCAATAAGCACGTCATATTCAAAGATCAATTATGTCCAGGATTATCCAAAGACCAGCAATTTGAGAGATATCTATAAGTCATATTGTATCCGAGGTTGGATGATGTGCTGGAATACCTGAGAGCTAGCGATTGGAGAGATATATGTAAGTTATATCTTATCTAAGGTCAGATAATATGCAGGATTATCTGAAAGCTAGCACTTCAAAGGATATTTGTAAGTTGCCTCGTATCCAACATCAAATAATGCGCAAGATTATCCAAAGATTGACAATTCAAGGTTAATCTTTAAGTCATATCGACACAAAAGATGCAAAAAACTTACCCAAGGTCATATGCAAAGAATCATTAGCAATAACCGAAGAGGTTATCATTCCACAAGTACTACAGGTAACCAAAAGGGTTGCCGCATCAGCATAAGATTACACGATTGTAGGGACTGTTTGGCATAAAGTGTCATTGGTGCCCAAGAGGGTCGCCCCACTTTGAAGACATACTTAATCAATAAAGGAACTATCTTATTCAACAACTACGAGGGTTGTTGTGTTTATTATTGTAAGTTATTTCCTTCCAAATAGGTACCTGAGAGGATGGCTTCGCTTTTTGAATAACAACTCACGTAGAGGTATGGTAAGAAACTATATACACCTTTCGTGGATGTGTTTATTACTAAGAATATTGTTTGAGTTATTGTCGAGAGCATTCGAGAGGATGAAAATCTATGGACGACTCTGAAAAGGACGTAGCATAACGTGGAACTTTTCTTAGCAACAAAATAAGACATAGTCTAGAGATGGGTGTCAAACTCTTTAGATGCGAGCTAAAGAATGATCGCCACCACCATCCAACCACACCCCTATTTGAAGGCATGTATGTATTTTGGGGTATTCTGGTTTTATCTTTGCCTTTGGGACATTTCTAAACTCATACTGATGGTAACCTTCTCTTTCTTTTAAATTTGGGTGACAACATACCTAGAGTTTTGGAAATTATGGCCAGCTAAGTTCTTACCTAAGGATATGAAGAGCTCCACATTTATGGTTAAGAGGTTACAAACCTCTTTTCTCGCAACTTTATCAACTTGTCACTCATCCCAAATCAAAGATCGTCTAGAATAAAAGACTATCTTTTCTACCAATTGAGTCAAACTACAAGCAGTCTGATTTACTAAGTCTCGGAAATATGTAGGTTGGGCTCTATATAGAAAACTCGATTGCATTCCAACTTTCCCCCAAATCCCTTTATTCTCCAACTTTTTGATTTTACTAAAACTCAAAAACTAAGATAACTTGTGAATTTTCTGAAAATCATGCTTTAAATCAAGATTTATGAACTACAAGTGGCCTGAATTCTCATGTAACCTGAGATATGTCAGAAACCTGATACCGAGGTCCACCATAAATCCATGAAACTCATGCGAAATCCAACCTCTCTCAGAAATAAATTTATGGTTGGACAAAAATTAGGGACGTGAAACTCTGTTTGCCTAGGGTTACTTACATCCACCCTACCTAAAGGGAGGGGGCAGTTGTTGACACCTAATTTTTGCCCTCCACGACTAAATTTAATCCGAATTTTCTTCAATTTTAAATAAAAGTGAAATATTTATTTCATCCGGATAAATGCGCTCTAAAATATTTATTTAGGTCAGTTTTGTCATTTAAGTGATGATTATACATTTTCATATTCACATATACGAGATTGTATAATTTTGTTACTTGAATAAATATTTTTATCAAAATTTGAGCTTTTACGGAGATAAGTTTAAAAATTAATTTGAATGGATAAAGTCTTGATTTAAATATAATTTACTCTAAAAAATAATTTATTTGAATAAATATGCGTTTGATTTTATTAAATCAAGAAGCTCGGGATTAAAAGAATTATTAATTCATATCGAATTTCAATTTAATTTAGTCAATCTATTAGATTTGGCCATAATTGAAATCAAATTGGTCATAATGGCAATGCAATCCGCCAATTGATTTTTAATTTGGTCAAAATTAAATAAATTTAGCTTAATTTTAAATCTCAATTGGGGTTATATTTTAAATAACCCCGAAATTCTCAAAAACTCTCATAACTTCTACCCAATTTCCACCAAAAATAATTTCAAATTTATACTAGATTGTACAATCCCCCTCAACTTTGTCCTTTTTTCATTTTTCAAATTCAAAATTTGTACTACATTGTACAGTTCTCCCTCAATTCTGTCCTTTTTTCACATTCAAATTTTGAAATTCAAAAATTGTACTACATTGTATGATTTTTCCCTCAACTTTGTCCTTTTTTTTTAATTCAAAAATTATACTACATTGTAAAATTCCCCCTCAACCCTGTTCTTTTTTCAAATTCAAATTTTTAAATTCAAATATTATACTACATTGTACAATTTCCCCACCTTATCTTCCACCTCACCTTATCTTCAATTTTAAAACTTCAAAAATACCCCTAAATTCTCTCTTCCACATTGGTGGATGAAAAGAATTGAATCCTCATCCTTTCCTATAAATACTACCACTATTTTGATAGAAAGACCAAGTTTCAAGTTGAAAAAAAAGTTTTGAGCAAAGAAGAGTTTTTTTAGTAAAAAAGATTTTCTTTTCCATGAAATTCGTGGGTTAATTGAAGTTCACGAGTTGAACGTTTGTCATACCGGATTTTTACCTAAGGTCAAAACGAACACGACATTATGGACTCTAAAAGAATTGATTTGTACGGAGTCGCCACCTAATTTTTAAGGAAAAATAGAAAACCTATTTATTTATTTAACAAGTATGAATTTATTTAATCTACGAAACCAGTTTGAATTCTAGGTAAGGGTTCAAATTATTCCGAAGGAAGGTATTAGACACCTTTTAGAATCCACAAATATGGTTCCCGGCCAAACTTAGGTTTATTAAAAGAAAGAGAAAAAATTGATGTTTGTAAGTACAAATACAAAAGTGCATATTAAAACAATATACACAATTTATATGTAAAGAATGTGTAAATTACATATGTTATCGTAAAAATAAGTGTATAAAAAGTGTATGAAAATAGAAAAAAATACATGAGAATATGTATGAAAAAATGAAAAGATTAAATAAAGAACAATTTGTTCAAAGGAAAGATTACATAATGTTTTTAGTGTAAAATATGAATTATCCTACTAAATATCTAAATCAATTTAATTCTTTTATATGAATAGTAACGACCTAAATTTGCCTAACGCGTGATAAAAATTGCGTAAATAAATAATATCCCTCCCAACCCATCAAAAATAAAGATTTCACTATAATTTAATATTCGTACAAGTGTACAAGTATAAAAATACAAACATAAAAATTAAAGTCTTCTTTGAATGCTATTCCCGGTGAGTATTTTCGGGTGAGTATTTCCAATAACCTGTATAAACACTACTAAATAAAATGTTAGTAACAAATAAATAATTATCAAAATAAATTAAAAAATTATGTATGCATATATGTATAAAAAAATATAACCTTTCCTTAAAAGAGGGCTCGAATTAGACTTTAAATATGTCATGGCTACGAAGTGGTTGCTCAATTTATTGGCCATCCTAAATCGTCTTGCCAAGGTACGAATCGTAAAACCTTTTGCATTGTTATAAAAATTTCGTTATTGCCTAAATTTATTTATATTATTACGTATTTGTATACATAATATCCGTCTTTTATTTGTCCAGGCCTAAAAATCGATGAAAATTTCTTCATCGATCATACTAGTGTAGAATCATGTTTCTCATCTGTTCAATTAAATATAAAAGACAAAATCTTCCTAATCAATCCCGTAAAATAGTAGCAGCTCGCCCAAGAAAAATCATAAAATAGTGCTAAATCACTTCACAAAGTAATAACAAAAGAAATGCAACGTGAATGTAGCAGCTAGCATCAAACAACAGTAATAAAGTAGAAAAACAAAAGGCATAAAAAATTAGCATCTAAATATAGCAGATTGTCCGGCTTCCATGGAGTTTGTGGGTCAAAATAGAATTTTCACCGGATAGTGAACCATTATGGCCGGATCCAAAATGACCAGATCTACAAAATCAAATAAGCAACAGACAAATTTGATGCAAACTTAGTTCAATAGAGTTAAAAAGGTCGAAGTACTGTGATTATTGGTGGTCTCCGGCCATCTGGTGGTCAAACCCGGTGGCCGGCAACGATGGTGGGTAAGGTTTCGCTAAAAATGTGGAGAAAAGAGAGTGGCGCTGGTAGTTCGGCCTGAAAATCGAAGGTCAAATTTTGATGGTTGTTTGGTTGTGGTTTTGTGTCTGTTTTAGCGGTAGTGGTGGCGCGTGGTCGTGCGGCGCGACGCGGCTGGAGTGGGGGGAAAAGAAGAGGGAAAGGGGAGAGAAAGAAGAGAGGAGAGGCGTTGTGGTGGTGGTGATGGTGAAACTCACCGGAGCTCCGGTGGTGGTGGAGCGGCAGTAAAGAGAAAGTAAAGAGGAGAAAAATATTGATTTTGAGAGAGAGAGCAAATCTGATAATATGTTTAATGTTTGAGTATGTGAATGTATAAAATATACTCCTTCTCCTCTTTATAATACAAAATAATTCTCCTTTTTACCTAAAAAATTAAAAACTAACCCCTCTTTTTATTCAAAAATAAAAATATTTTTTTTAACTAATGTATAAAAAATTCTTTACCCAAAAATAAAAAATCTCAACCCATCACTTCAAATGTCTATCTTTTAAAAAATTGACAAAATGTTGACTTGACTGATTTTTGCTCTATGTATTAAAATAATTAAACCGTATCACATTTGCAGGTCGTATTAAATAACGTACAAAATAATGAATGCCGATGTATAATTACAGAAGAATATAAGCAAAAAATAAAAAATATAATTATCTTGAAAAAAATATATTATGCTATAAATAATTAAAATTATACTGTGCAGTCAAAAAAATTTATAGTGTTGCGCTGTGTACGTATGCAAATGATTGTGCAAAAATATAAAAATAATAACAAACTGATAAAAATTCTAAAATTTATGAAATTAAAGATAATTATCAATAAATTATGTAAAATTAAAATATGACAATAAATGAGTAAAAAAATCCTAAAATAATGATGATTATCAACATTTTATTAACAATTGCAAAAAATATGTGAAAAATTGCATATTGTGTCATTTAACGATCAGGGAGCCTAAATGCATTAATTTTAAATATGGAGAGCCAAAACTGGGTGTCAACAACGCTTTCCGATGGTGGTCAAGACTCCGAAGAAAGCTTGTAGTCCCGTTTTGCTGCCCCAAAAAAGGTAAACACACCTTTCCCTTTTTTTAGTTTTATTATCATTTTCTTCTTCATCTTTTTTCTTCTTCGTAGTTCGTAGTTGTAATTTTATTTGCTGAGATTGTTTGTTGTAGAGGTCCTTGAAGGCCATAGGACATTGCGGTATCGATATTATAGTTATTTTCATGTCCATGGTATAACAATGAGCTAGCAATAGTTGTACGTGCCTTTTTGACTTTATTCTTTGATTATTATAGGTAAAGTTTCAATCTTTACTTAAAAGATGTACTTATGGTTTGTTTAAATTCATTGTTGGCGGATATCTTTGCTTTTAGCATGTAAAGTTGTTTCTTTTATGTTGAAATTAATAGTTAATATTAATTTTTTCTTCTTTTTACTTTATTCTTTGATTATTATAGATAAAGTTTCAATCTTTGCTTAAAAGATGCACTTATGTTTTGTTTAAATTCATTGTTAGTGGATATGTTTGTTTTTAGCATGTAAAGTTGTTTCCTTTATGTTGAAAATAATAGATAATATTCATTGTTTCTCCTTTTTGACTTTATTCTTTGATTATTATGGATAAAGTTTCAATCTTTGCTTCAAAGACGTTCTTATGCTTTGTTTAAATTCATTGTTGGCGGATATATTTGTTTTTAACATGTAAAGTTGTTTTCTTTATGTCAAAAAGAATAGTGACTATTGTTTGTTTTGCCTTAATAAAATAGTAATTGGTTAAGTCAAGAACTTGTCATTTTCTTGCTAATTATTTTAATGAATTTCAAAATCCTCATATGAGAGATGAAGTGCTAGCTCTTTTTCATCCAAGATGTTTATTTTTTTTCGCATGTTGACTTGTCAAAATGATGAGAAAGTTTGGGCTTTTATGGCTAAATAGAATTATTTAGATATTTTCGAGTCATGCATAGTATGACTGTTGAACGATATTTCACATTTAGAAATGCTAAACTTTTATTCTAATTTTCTTACTCCATTTGGATTTTTATATGTGCTCTTTGTGTATGTAAAGACTTGATTCGTGTCTTTCTTTAATTCATAATATCAAAAGAGAATCAATGATGTCTTAGAAAGATAAACCATAGGCCGTTACACATTTTCCCCTAAAATGTTGGTTGTAATTTAGGTGTATGAATCTTCGTTAATGTCGCCTTAATTGAAATTTAAAGATTCTCTTTCTTGAAAAGTTAGCCTTTATTTTATTTTGTTATATAGATTAATGTCTATGTTTGTTCAATTTTAGAAGTCATGGTTATTTTTCTTATTGCCTCATCCTTTTACTTTCGCAAGCTTGCGTTATTTGTTCTCGCATTAATTCACTGAATATGACCTTCTTCATTTTACCTCTATTTATTCTTAATTTGAACATAAATCATGAGGCATGTAAGTGGGTGTCTTTATTTTGTATTTATCTGTTGACTCTCATTCTTGTTATATGTGCGCAAGTGTGCTTATCATTGTCATCCAAAAATTGGTTCTTGATATTTTCTTTTGCTTTGAACTATGTCACTTTTATGCCTTGAACGTATATTAATTTCTTTATTTTTTTTTACATGTAAAAAATGTGTCGAGTCCAAATGGACTCCTCTTCTCTTGCATTTCGTAATAGGCCAATGAAGCTCACCTCTTCGAGTGAAGTTCGAAGTTTAAATCCAAGGTCGACTATATGGCATGCGGGTGCTAGAAGATAGACAAAGAAGGAAAATGAGTCAAAACCCATTGATGAGGTCACTAAGAGACTTGAAAAGTCTCAATTTTTATTATTGTCTTCTTTTTATTTATTCATTTATTCATTCATTTGGGGCCTCAAAGCCAAAGTTATATTTTAATATAGGTGAAGCTGATTCTAGGCCAATGGATTCGGAAAAATAGTTTAGAACAGTTTATGGGCCAAAACCCGATATTTATATTAGGACAGGTACAGGTGGGCCAAAATCCCAATTAGATTAGGACATGGTTGATGGATTTGGGCTTACGAGCCCAAGTCTTCTAATTCCCCCTTTTCTCTTTATGTGCTTATTTGCTCTTTATTTTCTTAGACTTTGTTAAATTTCCTACTGAGTCATCAAAAAATGATTTTATACAAGTTTTGTCCTAAATCACTTTCTTTTCAAAGACCAACTTCACTTTTTTCAAAGTTAGTCAAAGTGGTTTTCAAATAGCCAGGATAATCGCTAGTTAGCTAAAATTTCAGGTGCCTTAAAAATCTTCTTAAAATGTTAATAAGAACCTCTTACTGGGGATTTTCTTAAAGGCCTAAGTATTTTTCTATTTTGAGACTTAGGATTTTATTTTAAAAAGTTTTCTTAATTTCTTTTCAAATAAATTAAGTGGCGACTCTGTAATTTTTTAGGTTGTTTCAAAATTTTCTTTAAAGTTTCAAAATAGTTTATAAAGTTGAAATTAATGTTTGCCAACCCTCGGGATAAAACATGCAACACTCTAAATATCTTCTCTATTTCATCCAAGAAACCCTAAGGATCCTCCTGCACCTTCACACTAGTAAAAGTAGGAGGATTCATCTTCATGAACTGACCAACCCTTGTGGCCTCAACAGATAGAACACCAGATGCATCCCGCTCAACTTGAGCAACAACCAACTGAGTAATTGTATGAATCGACTGACTAAATTCTGGATTAGTCACCTTACCTTGAGAAAGACTAGTAGCAATCGAAAGAACTCTAGAACAATCAGGGATAGGACCCTAAGATCGAGTGCGAACTCCAGGTGTAGGGCGTTCTCCATCAACATCATCCCCAGATGGGACAAAAGGATTTCCTTGTGCTCTAAATTATCAAGGCATAATCTGAAAATCGAACAAACAAGGATTAAAGGAAATTTCAGGACTTAGACTCCAAGCTCGAAAACAGAATACCAAGAAAGTGAAGCATTCCTAAATGTTTTTTAGCCTCTCTCTTATGAGTGTGACGTGCTACACACCCCTAAAAGAGACTCTACTAACAGGAATTTGTGGACTCTCAATTGACCATAAACCTAAAGCTCTAATACCAAATTGATACGACCCGACCCGAGGCCTTATCGTAATAGGCATCCAAGTCCGATCAGGACCGGAGACCACCCCCGTTACCCAACCCAACCTACAGTCGTCTGCCTTGAGTTGGCTGAATTTCGAGCATATAACAAGATAACATAAGTATCCAAATTACAGACTCTGGATAGGTCTATTACCAAAATCGACCCAACCGAGTTCAACCGTCTGAACCCAACTAGTAGCCAAACCAAACCACGAATCATAACCATATAAGTTCCATAATAATTAAATATAATCCCAAAATAAAAGAGGATGGAACAGTGAGAAATTTAGTCCTTCGGTATCAGGCCCAAAACCAAGGCAACACCAATACTGATCCCACCTTTACCAACCCATAGTAGTTCCATAAAAGCTTCTAACCAAAATAATACCCAAATTCGATTGGGACATGTCCCCAACCATAGACAAAACCAATATCCATAAATGAATCGAAGTATGAAATAAAATCCATGAAATAGAGCCTTCCAAAAAGATGAAAGCTCATTACTTCAATCCAGTAGATGATCCCGAATATCCGATAGCTAAATATGAGGAGTAGAATGGTTGGTTCCTGCATTGTATGGGGATACAACCGCCCGAAAATGGGTTAGCGGGTGAACGCTAGCATGAACTCAAGGTAAAGATAAAATAATGTCAACCAGTAAAACCAAGTAAACCAACCATATGCATACAAATGATACATGTATATATATAACTATGCCAGAAAAGGGAATCGGGTTTAGCATACATTTAAAATCATTAACCTAGGTATGTGTAGCTTAACTGTCCTTGACCCCCCATGGACTATATGGGTCTAGTGTAAATCCTTGAACGGGCCTCGATGCGTGTAGCTGTACGAACCAGAGATAC
Organism: Capsicum annuum; assembly: GCF_002878395.1. NCBI lineage: Eukaryota > Viridiplantae > Streptophyta > Magnoliopsida > Solanales > Solanaceae > Capsicum > Capsicum annuum. Next base: position 166,961,989 of record NC_061111.1, on the reverse strand, counting down.
CATAGGAGTAAGGGATTCCCAAGTATCCTTACTCTCCATAATACACATGTACAATGTACTTAGAGGATTCCCCCGTACCTCATAGTATCATAAAAGGGTCGCCACCCTACCTCTCATGACGACAATCATGAGTTTCCAGTGTTCATTCATTGAACTCCCACTTTCATGGTTAGCTATCACACTCCTCCATTATTGCCCAATTAAAATCATTTCCAACCAACCAAACTATTGTTATTAACCAAGGCTATACATAGTGGTATCATCATACCAATTATAACCTGCAAGTATTATCCTTAGCCAAATCTTTTTGAGATCAAGGGAGTCCCATGTACCTATAGATCACATTACCAATTAACTTGGGGTAGTCCCATGTACCCTGCAAGTGTTTCATTATTATGATTACTTGGGAGATTCCATTATACCCCACAAGAATGATTGTTAAACCAAAACCATTCTATTTTGACCATTCCAAACCATTTAACCATTTATGGTACCATTACCAAGTTTAAATCGTGCAATAGTTCCGCTAAATCCAATAATGTAGTGTAAATATTCTCATATGCATTTTATCAAACATATTGGGGGTATAGTATTTCCAAAACCAAAGTCAATTACCAAATAATCATTCCCATGCAACCAATTATCCAAAACCACCATTAAAGCATATAAAAGCGTAATTAAAACACGAAAAAATCATAACTAAGCATTTATAACCAAAACCCCCAAATTATATTTGAAAATCCAAAATCATACAATAATCAAACCATGAAAACCACCATTAAAGCATATAAAAGCGTAATTAAAATATGGAAAAATCATAACCAAGCATTCATTACCAAAACCCCCAAATTATATTTGAAAATTCAAAATCATACAATAATCAAACCATGAAAACATTGTATAAAACCATGCCTTTATTTGAAACTTACAATGAGGCAAGAGAACATGCCTTAAAGAAAGAAGATGATGGAGATAAATCACCAACACAAGCCCCAAATTAATCCTTAAGATGAAACCCTAACCCTCCTTTACCCAAAAGCCTTAGAGAGAATTGTAGAGTGTTTAAGAGAAGTTTCTAAGTGTTAATGAATAGAATAATAGGGAAAATAACCTCCCAATAGAAATATAAGTCGTGGGGCCTTATTAGATTAAGTGGAAAAATATCTAAATTACCCTCATTTAAATTCCCCCAAATCCCGGCGGGTGGGTATGACTATCCACGCCATTCGTACCCTCCAATACGAGTGGTACCCACCACTCGAACCCAAGACCATCTCTCTTGGACCCAACAATTTTCAAGGTACGACTCACCCCAACCCATGTCGTATCCAAGTATACGACTAGTACCCATGATTCGTACCCCTAACAAATAGAATCCCAGGAGGATTAAACACTAACCACCATACGAGTCCATGGTACAACTCGTACCTTGACTTACGGCTCTTGGTGATCCACTTGTACTCAGATCCAACTTAAGTTACCAGGTCTAAGATTAACTGAAGTAACCAAACAACCCTATTCACCGATATGACTCGTACCCATTCTAGAAACCAAATCCAACTCACTAACCAACAGTGGTCAGCATACGACTAACCCATACCACTCGTATCCCAGTGTACGAGTCATTTCCCCTAGTGGTATCCTGTCCAGAGATCGAAAATCCAGAAAATTTTCTAAGAGCCAGAAACCCAGGGTGTTTCAGTGGGATAAGAAAAAATCAGAAATTTTAAAAACAATTTTTTGTGTGGGGGGGTTGGGTGGGGGTTAGATAAGAAGTGGGAGAAGAAAAAGTTTGACTTTTTTTTTAAAAAATTAAATCTTCTTTTTGGAGGGGATGAGGTAAGAAAAAAAATTTGAAATATCTTTTAAAAAAATAAAAAAATGGTTGGGGGTGGTAGGAAATTCGGGGTCGGGATAGAGGTGAATAATTTTGAAAGTTGTATGAACATTTTAACTTGAGAGTTAGGTTGAAAGAGAGTTTTAGAAAATGTATTCTTTACTTTTTAAAGGAAAACTATTTTTCTTAAATTTGAGAAAAATAAGTTGATTTGAAAAGTATTTTTCAAAACATTTAAGCTAACCAACGTGAAAAAATTGAAAAACATTGTTCAGAACATATTTTCCTTCATACCAAACACACTCGTTTTTTTTTCTCTTCATTTTTATCTAATTTTATACGTTTGTCCTTATCTACATAAGACTTCCCAATATTATATGCCTAAAGTATTATTTCCCAAACTTTCATAGGTCGTTGAGTAATATTAGTAAAGAAAAGAAAAGAAAAGAAAATAGGGGTTTAAGAAACAAAAACAGCAAAACTCAAAATCAAGAATCAGCTCTTTTGGCAAAGGAGAAGGAGAAGGAGAAGGAGAAGAGTGAAAGGAGCGGTAGAAGGAGTAGTTTCGGAAGAATGAGGGATACAACAAAAATGAAAGCATTTAGATCCGGGTTAGTGGTAATTGGGGCTGTAGCATTTGGGTATCTCAATTTGCAGCTTATTTTCAAGCCCTTTCTTGAGAAAACACAGGCAGCACAACAACAACAACAACATCAATTTTCTGATTTTCATCAATCTGAGTCTGACCAGAACTTATAACTATTTCCTTTTCACCTACAGTCCTATTTCCAACAGTGTAATGTTTTCAGCTCTGTAGACTGTAGCTCCTTTCTTTTTATTCAATATTTAAGGTTCATGGTGTCAACTAATTGTTGTTAAGAATATGTAGCCATATTCTTGTTAACATTATGATCGCAATGTATGCGTTATGATTTGTGAATATAGGGAAGACGGAGGAATATGTCAGATTTACATTTGGGACCCTGGAAAGAGATGCCTGTATAGAAGAGTGAAATAATCTATTAGGGCTATGCTATGAAGTTCTCTTTATTTTTTCTTAGTTGCTTAGATTAATTCATGAACTTCCCTCCCTTCTTCTATTGTATGTTCTTCTCCTGGAAGATTTGATTATTAGTTTGGAGATGAACTCTTATATGTCTGCATGTAGTTCGGCTTATCCATTTCAATACAATATGGGTATTCAGTACATAATGACTATTGGTAACTATGTTTGTGTGACCAAACGGTGAATCCAGTATTTTAAGTCCGTGGGTGGGGGATTAGCAATGTGTGTACCACTTCTTCGTCACAATTGATTTGGACTTCGTATAAATATATGTTAATAAAATTAACTCTATTTGTATTTACACCTAGAGTGGACGGCAGAGAGTGCAGCACCAACCTGTCGCTCAGGTAAATCTGCTCATTTTGTGTTAAAAGTGCTTTTTTTGAGTAAAAGTCTTGTCCATAGAAGTCTGCATTTGAAACTTCTTTGGAAGTAGAAAGGAAAAGAATCTTGTCATTAGAGGTAGACTAAGGCAGTTAGTTATTTGTTTTGTCAAATTACAGTACAACAACATACCCAGTGTATTCCCACAAAGTGCACAGTCCATACCACTACCTCAGATGAAGTAGTAGAGAGGGTATTTCCGATAGATCCCTGGCGCAGGACTATTAAGAGTATAACAAACAAAAAACATAAAAATAAACAACAAATGGGATAACACATCGCTAGATAATAAAAGAAACAAGACACCAACAGAGTAATACTATAAACTATCTATTCGAAATCACAATCATCATCAGGACACTATGAACAAAAAACTACGGGCACAGATACAAACAAAGCACTCCTCCCTACTATTACGGCCGCAATCCTACCCACTAACCCTCTATCATGATTTGCGTCCTCCACACCTTCCTATCAAGGGTTATGTCCTCCGTAAGCTGTAACTGTTCCATGTCATGCCTAATCACCTCCCTCCAATATTTCTTGGGTCTACCTCTACCCTGCCTAAAACCATTCATAGCCAGCCTCTTACACCTCCGTACTGGAGCATCCGTGCACCACCCCTCATCACCTGCTCGAAACCTTGCAACCTCACTTCCTGCATCTTGTCTTCCACCGAAGCCACTCACACCTTCTCTCGAATAACCTCATTTTTAATTCTACCTCTCCCTGTAAGTCCACACATCCATTACAATATCCTCATCTCCGCCACCTTCAACTTTTGGATGTGGGAGTTCTTAACTGGCCAACACTCCGCTCCATACAACATAGCCGATCGGACATGAGGGATACAACAATATTACTAATAAAGGGATAGGAGGTTAATCTTTCTCTAGTTTTTCTTTCTTTTTCAACTTTATGTGGTCTTCGATACTGTAGGTAATGCTACAGTGCTGTTTATGTGGTTGGAAATGAGGAGGGGATAAGGAGTCAGGGTCTTAGGAAACATGATTTGACCTGGTATTGATAGTTGGAGATGACGACTCTATCAAGATTTAGTATTTTGATTACTACTAGGGACTTTATGTAGTAGTAGCCCATGTTTGAATTTGGAGACTTGTTAGATAATTGAAATTAGTTTTCATGAATTTAACCAATTTAAGATTCAAAATATTTGTCACTTCAAGAGCTAAGGAGACAATGAAACACTTTGTATAAGGTGTAAGGGGGGTTAGCTGTATGTGACCTAAAAACGATCATTAATTTCTTCGAAAGAGGTGCTATTCAAATGGTTTTGGTTATTTGATCGAGCATCTTCTTCCTGTACGTTCTGACACGGACAAAAGCTTTAGCTGAAGCTGAGGATAGACTAGTAAGGTGCCTAGATGTCTCCGTTTCATCTCTATAGTGACAGTGTCATGTTTGGTATTTTGTAACAGTGTTGGAGAACAGAGTCTTAGCAGTTACTTATGCCTATCAACTAAGTTGCGTGGACTCTTCACTTTCGATGCCGCACCCGTGTTGGATTCTCCAAAAATACACTAGCTTTGGCGAATCCGACACGCACCCATTGACATTTTTGAAGAGTCCGGGCAACATAGCCTATCAAATAGAAGGTTATAGGGATATTAAAAAAATTTAATGAGGCACTGGTTGAATCTTTTTACTTCAGTTGGAGGAAGACATCTGATGTCAACATAGATACGGGGAAAGCATAAATCATGCTTAAGTAGCTCATTCCTCGAGAGCTTGAGTGGAATTTTCGAACAATACATATTTTCTAGCACAGCCTTGGGAGAGGTTCAACTACTACATTTACACACTATTGGGAGAAATTATTCCTGCTGACCAACTTCAACCATTTTTGTTTAGTTAATAACCAGGACTTCTGGATTAGAAGTGGTTCCACCGGCCAAAATATGTATTAGAAGTGAGGACCTGAATTGAGAATCTGAAATGCAATTGTTTGGGGTTTTAAGATTCTGAAGTATCTGCAGGATTTGGAATTGAGTACTGGTCATACTTCCGACGAAGATTTACATAGCAAGATGGGGATATTACATATTGGAATAGACTAAGTAGCCCTTTTGTGCGTTTAGCAGCTTAGGAAGCATTTTAACATATATACCGAGTTCACATACATAGATAAAAGAGGGAGACATCACAGGATTGGTGTGTATACTGAACCACCTTTGCTACGTTTTCAAGTTTTGATATAGCTGTAATACCCCAAACAAGAAAGTGGGTAAATAAGTCATTTATCCACATAATAATAAAAAAAAAAAGAATAAGCAACCAAAGTAAATAAAGAGAAGAAATAATTGGGTCAAATCCCAGAACTGTCGTACATGAAGCATTTAAAGGGACTAGGGTTACCTTTTAAGTATGCAAAAATAATGAATTGAGATTTTAGTGGGAGTTGTACAAAATTGAAAAAACAGAAAGAAGATGAAACCCAACAGAAAACAAACTCTTCCCAGAACAACAAAGAAACATAAGAAGCAAGCAAAATTTGGTGGAAGCCAAAGTTATCTGACGGTATTCTACTAAATCGAATCAATGGAAGTGGGAGAAATCAGAAGTTCTTGAATCCAACAAATTATGGAAAAATTCTTTTGACTCAAAGGTAAATTCTTTCCTCAACTTTGCCCGTGCGTATTCCTGATTTATCTAATTGGTTTGGGTACTTAAATTTAATACCCTAGAGAAGTATGAGAGGCAACAAAGTTATTTGGTTTCAGAATTAAATACCGGTGTACGTACTTTTGGCTGAAGAATTTGAGAACAAAATTGTATGACTAGGTCGGAAATTGATGAGATTATGGATAAATTGAGTTACACATAGCATGGGCAGAGGTAATTCGACAAATTTAGTGTCAAACGCGAAATCTCATCAATGGGTATCTAAATTAGACACAGATTAGCCTGAGTAAGGAATTTAACATGAGACCGATGTGTTGATGTGGTTATAGATTGATTGAAGGAAGTACGGATTGCTTGAGGCGACGCGTTTGATATTTTGACAAGAGTACCGCAAATACTAATCTTATCACTATTTGTATTTTCATAACTTGCATAGTTTATACTTATTTTGCAGAAAAGAAGTGTTACAGAATACTTTAAAATTACATGTAGGACAAGTCTTTTACTTGATACGATACTGAAATGGTTATTGAGACGTTCTTGCTTTCATAAAACATATTTACTGCTATTTGAGATATGATTATTGTTATTGTGAAGGGTCTTCACTTACTTGAGAAATAAGTATCTTGACATGTGTTTTGTGCAAGTTTTACATATAATATGATTTGATAAGAACTTATATGCCCTGTACTATTTTGAAAAGGCTATTATACGAGTACCTACTGTTTTGAAAGAAAAGTATAAATGGGAGTGGACCTTGATTTGGATCCCGTAGCTAACAATGGGTTTGTTATACCTGGTGCACCTTGTATTACATATTACAGTTATAGCCCTCGTTAGTGGAAAGGTAGAACTAGCATATTGTTACTGATTTCCCTTAAATAGGGACCTATTGATATGATTATTTGACTCCTTTCTGAGGGATTCGTAGTTATTGCCTTTTCCTGAAGTAGAAAGTCACTCCGATTACATGATTCATTCTTGGAAACCTCTCAAAATATGTAATATTTGATATGATATATGCTTATTGAGTTTATTATCGGACAGTTAGTTGATCTTGCTTACATGAAACAATTGAGATTGCTTATTTTCAATGTTTTTCGAAAGGGCATGTATTTCATAATATTTTCTGATTATCATACTAGCATGTTTTCTGACTTGTCTCTATTGAAATGGTTGTGGTTAAGTGTTATTACTCACTTAGCTAGTGTCTCGCTCCTTGCTATATTTAATGCAGGTTAAAGGGAGTCTTGGAGTAACTGGTAAAGTTGCTGCCATGTGACTAGGAGGTCACGGGTTCAAGCCTTGGAAACAGCCTCTGGCAGAAATGCAAGGTAAGGCTGCGTACGATACACCCTTGTGGTGGGGCCCTTTCCCGGACACCGCAATAGCGGTAGCTTTTGTGCACTGGGCTGCCCTTTTTTTTGGTGAGGAGAGTACGAGTCGACAAATTTCTGGTGAGCCCCACACTTGTTCGCGTGGATGGAAAGTTTATTTATATTGTTATGATCATTTCTTGTAATTCTTAGAGTCGCTCAATCGGTCATTTCCTTTATAGGACTTATATCCTTTGTTATTATGGAAACCAATTTCCTTTATAAGACTTATATCCTTTGTTGTTATGAAATTGTTACAAGTGTAGGACTTCTTCTCGTTTGGGAGATGGTGTTAGAACTTTGATGTTGGAAGTGGTTAATTGAAGACTATTATGGTCTATTTGTTATTATTGGTTGGATATCTGTTGTTTCTGAGACGGGAAAACTTTTAATAGGCCCAAAAATAGGGAAAACTCTGTCCGAGTTTCTCTAGATTACCGATGAGGCTTGCTTGGAGTCCTAGCGCCTAATTGTCGGTCACGGTCCTAAATTGACTCGTGACAATAGCTGACTGGAGTTAGAATGATATTAGAATGATCATTGATTACTTTGGAAGAGCTTCAGTGTCGACTTCTGTCTCTAAGTTTTGAAATAAACAAATCTTCAACTGAAACAGAGGAAATTTGTGATTTTGGTACCTACAAGACTAGTACAGTGCTAGGTGTCTCCATTTCACTTCTCTAGTGGCCCTTTGATGGCTGTATCATGGTTGTTTTATGATAGTGTGGAGAAATAGAGGCTTGCAGGGATAGTAGAAACCTTTTTAGAGACAACGATCTTAACTGTTTATCTTACTTGGAGGAAGAAGATAAAACATGCAATTTAAGCAGCTCACCTTGGAGGCCCCTAGTGTTCTGGATTAGTGGTACCACAGGTTATGACATGTGTTAGGTGCATGTCACGAATTTGAGTGTTGTCACAAATGAAGTCTGGTATTTAAGTTGAAGGATAGATGGGTCTGCCCATAATCCATTGAGGTTCGTATTGTGCGCCAGCGCCCTCAGAATTTCTTGGTTATCACAAAAAGTATCTCACCCATGGAGAAGCTTAATAGTGTTATTATGAAAGTTTGGATGGAGTTTCCAACGAACATATATTTTCTTGTAGGGCCTAGTGAGAGGATCATCTTTTGCTTATACATATTGTTGGGAGGAATTTCTCTTAAAGACCACAATCTCCATTGAGTTAGTGTAGGACTGATGTCAGATGTGGTGGCCTTCTTATCAATAATGTACCAGAGGTGGTGGGGACCTGAATGCAGAACTGCAGATGCAGTTGTTTGGACTACTAAGGATTTTTATAGAGATGCTGATAAGGAGATTCTTCCACGATCAATGAAGCAAGAGCTAATTTGGGAGGTCAGATGTAAGCTGGTTTGTGTAGACTGTATCGCTAGCAGAAAAGCATTTAACATAAGATACTGCAGTTAACACATACGAAATACATATTAAGGAAGGGAGATTTTGCTTGATTGGTGTAGATTCTGCTTAGAATCAGGAGAAAAACTGAATCGACTGCACATTTTGAGGATTCAGAACAGTAGTCTAGACTGTACCTTCTAATTATTTTTTGTTTATGCATTTAATGGCAAAATGAACTATTAAAGGATGCTACAGTCCTAAGGTTTTAGGGGTTATGAGAAGAAGAAAATGGTAGGACATCTCCTAATGCTGTGATGCGGGTGCTAAGCAGATAGAAACCACCATACTTTTTTTTAACATTGTACAAAGCTGCATGTTAGATGAAAAAGCACATTTTGCCTTATTTGTTTCTTTTTACCACCAACGTCCATATCCAAATGCTTAGGAGATTGGATGAGTTAGGTGTAAAAAATTTCTTCTGCCAATAAACGTTTCCCCATATTTTGTGCTGCTGTAATCATAATTAAGGAAAATAAATAGAAGGAGAGGGGAAAGGAATTCAAAGGAATCTACTCGAGTTTGATCAGGTAAATGATGGAAGTGGCCCCTGGAAGGGCACTCATCATTCATCAACATATGGGCCAGTTTGTAACCATAATATCTAAGTTGGTATGGATTTGAATCAATGAGGGGCCTGTCCTCCTCATTGACAAGCATATACTCTTCTTCCTTGTTATCATGCACTAGCGTACTGTTGACCATTTCAAATTGCTAGGTATATACAACTTCCTGTAGGAGAATTTTTCAATCCCAATTTGTCTTCCTAGTTCAACTTTTGCACTAGATACATCTGTGCTTTGGCTAGCGATAAAAACCAGAAAAAGATTGAGATTCCGCTCACTTAGAGGAGTACGGGAAAAGGATGATCTCCATGACATATGAATGACAATCATAGTTATTGGCTAACATAATAACATGTGGTGTTGGAGCCACCAACCAGTTGAACAATTTTCATGGAAACTTATGTGGTGTAAATAGAAAAGTACATTTCATGTATAGGTCAAAATTTACTTTTTATACTTAAATCTTGAATGGCCTAAGCAAAATTTTTGGCTTCGCCATTGGTAACATGAACACAAGGTTACATTTGAATTTGTGTGAAGAAGCATATTTTGAATTCCTGGTCATGATATAATCTTGATGAAAGAAAGCTACATAATTGTAAAGAGAAGGGATATAGACAAGAGGCTTATTCATGCACATGTCATTTAATTGATTTTAACAATTTTTCAACATTTGCAAAGTATAATGCCTCATAGTTGAAATCATTAGGTAAGGGAGGCACAGGGGATTGAATTTCAGAAATCAGGAGGAATGGTGTGTTATACTTCATGTACCCAAGTTGACTTATTTTTGCAATGGTCACACTTATTGGCTGAAAAATGGGCTATGAAGTAGACATTTTCTTCTGTCAATGAGAGTCTTGTTTTGTTTTTTCCTTAATATTTTCGACCTCGCAAAGGTCACTAATCACTTTCAACAAATTATCTTCTTCTTCTAAAAAAAAAGAAAAAAAAAATTATAGTGTTTTGTACTACTTCTATGGCTGTCGTAATGCATCTGTTTTTGTCCAGCTTAAATGCGAGGGGGAAGTTATGCTTTTTAGTACTGTATACTGCAATTTTCCTTAATTATGACAGTAGTATGCAAAGAGTTTAATGAGATTTTGGTTCTTTTCTTGCAATAATATTATTAAATTGTTTCAAGCAAGGGAAATCAGTAGTTTGTCCATTTGCAAAAGCTGTCGTGAATACATAGACAAAGCTTGTGTAAGAAATTGGACCATTTTCTTTTGAGTTGGTGTTTTTTATTTGGCTCGTGGGTTGGCATATCTTAGTTTGTTATGTCATAATTACATTAGTTGTATGTAAACAAAATAAATAAGTTACTTCCGTCGTCGTTTTAAAAAAATAATCTATTTTAATTTGACATGAAGTTTAAAAAAATAAATGAAATTTTTATCTTTTGTGATTTTAAATTAAAATTATGTTAAATGTATCAAAATGTCTATGTAATCTTGTGGTTTTAAATATATCACATGGAAAGTTGAAAGTAAAATATTTTCAGAAAAGGAAAGAGATTATTTTTTTTGAAATTAACTAAATAAGAAAGTAGGTTATTGTTTTTTAAAAGGAGATGACATTAAATATTACTCCTAATTGACCTTGGTATCCCCCCTGTAGCCTAATTCCCACATAGAAAATTGGGATCAACTCTCCCATGGCATATTGGTACTTATCGATTATAGAATAAATTTGTTTCTTTTTGTTCTTATGAACAGAATTGTTTCATTATTACAACTAGAATAGAACATCCTTGTTTGAAAATAATTGATTGAAAGAGTGGTCGATAAAATAGTTGCATTGTAGTCTTTCCAAGAGCAAGTGAAGTGAGTAAGCACGAAACGAGCAAAATAGGAGTTGTAGCAACGAGCTACTAAGGAACGATTGTGTTAAAGTTTCAAATTTAGAGCTCGATACTTTCAATTTCATGATTGTATTTCAGGTTGTGCAGAATATTCTTATGCACCCATTTCACATCTTAGGCCTAGTTGGTGTAAAAAGCGACTCTCTATTTTATGTTATGCATGCTTCCGTGGTAACTTCTGGTTTGAATTTACGCATGTCTATTCCTTTCAAGTTTGATCCTTCCTTTAGACTCATTACCTAATTCGATTGAATTCGTTGGTTTCTCATTGATCGTTGCGCGGTTGGAGAACCTTCTTTCATAGATTTCCTTCATTAAGTCATCGTCAATCTGCAAATCAGAAAGAGAAAACATTCATGTTTTTTTCCCTTTCAAGAGATTCTATCTCAAAATTATGCTTTGAGGAAGGGGGGGGGGGTGTTGTCAATCCTATCGAGGACTTTATGAATTTCTTTTTTAGGAAGTTAGAGGTACTGGACAAAACCTCCCGAATGGTGTCGGTTAGAGAAAGAGATAAAGAAAATCAAGTTAATAATTCAGAGAAAATAAAAGTTAGAAAGTTAAACAAAACACAAATATTTCAAAATAAAATCAACTAGTTTCAATGAGTTCTTAATTTTCACTAAAATTTTTTAAAAACATTCTTCTCTAGATATAGTGAGATGAAAATATAATCGAAATATATATATATATATTTTTTAAAAAAATTAATTGAATTTTGCAGACAAATGGGTCTATGAAGAAAATCAAATTGTCTACCTTAAAATAGAAATGATTGTTATTCTTTTGTCAATAGAAAAGTTACCATTCAGTAGAAATGATTGTTATTCTTTTGTCAATAGAAAAGTTACCATTCAGTTAATAGGAGTAATTTCCATGAATAGTCACCCATGTTTTACAACTGCCTACAAATATCGCTTTTGTTTTTTTTAGGACAAGAATATCACCAAACTATTCCTATTTTCCTCAAAAAATACTTAACATTTTAAAAATCTTATTCTCTCCTACTTGGCATGCCATGTTGTTAAAATCTTTTATTTTTTTAATTATAAACCTATTTAATTCTTCAAGTTCATTTATTCAAAACCCATCTCTTATAAACTACAAGAAAAAATCTAAATTACATAATATTTTATTTTAAAAAAAAATTGTAAAAAAATTTACCGGTAATCTAATTCTCTACAAGTTTTTTAACCAAACTAATTTGATGGAAAACTTACAAATTTTTCTATAAAATAAAATTTAAAGGAGAAAATCTTAGAATTTATTTTTGTCAAGCAAAAATAAATAGAAAAATCTTAAAGGTAATTATCACCTGAAAATTTTAATTCTTATTTAGATCACCTGCAAAATTTAAGCAAGAACTTTTTGATAAAGATGATTAAAAAATGAATTCTTCTTGCGGATTTTTTCCAAATAAATTTCATAAACAAAGCAAGTAAATCCTCAAAGTTAATGAAGGCAAAAACTTTATAAAATAGAAATTTATTATTTTTAATTTCGTTTTTTCATTTTATTTTTTATTTTTATCATACTATAATTTATCTTATTATATAAATAAACACCAATTTATATCCTTTCCTCATACTAAACTCACAAAAAGTAAGCGATCTTTGGTTGGGTACTATTTCAAAGATTCATTTGTAATATTAGATTATTTTTTTAATATATTTTTTAAAAAATTAATTTGTTTCATGACTAAATAATTTTGTATTCCTTCAAAATAGTACATTTAATACATATATGAAAATCTGAAAGCCATCATCTTCATCTCCTTTACATTTTAAGAATCTTTAGTATATGAAATAAATAACCAAAAAAAAAAAATTAAATTAGTACCAATTCATATAAATACCTTGAGTTTTAAAAATATTATTATTAAGTGATTAAATAAATAAATTTTAAAAACTTTGAAAAATACCAAATAAAATAATTCAATCCTTTAGTTTTATGTATACACTTGGACACATCAACTATTTCATTGATAAGTAATGTGCATTGCATTACCAAAGGAATTATTTTCCTTTAATTTTTGTGATTATCGAATATTTTTATCATGTGATGTAATTTTTCTCATATCGAATAAAGAATAAATATAATTTATTTTTTATTTTTGTAAGAAAGACAAAATAAATATAAAATTTAAAGTATATAATTAAATTGCTCTTCAATAATAAATATATCATGTGTATTTATTTTTTTAAAAGAAATAAGATCAAATTTCAGTTAAATAAGTTTGATAAGTTAAATAGATCTGTTTCTTATATCTTATATATAAAAAAGAAATTTTAATGACATGTCATACAAATTAGGAGAGAAGAAATATTTTTAAAGTGTCAAGTATTTTTTTTAGAAAAATAAGAATAGTTGAGTGATATTCTTATCTTAAAAAATATAAAAATGATATTTATAGTCAATTATGAAAACACTATGAATGAAAATTACTCCAGGTAACGGTAAACAAAGGATTGAATAGTAAATAGAGCATTGCCTAGGTAGCCTAATACCCCCAACATCCTTGCTTTATACTACCAAAGTTTGTTTTACTTGAGAGGCGGTAGATCTACAATGTTATCTGCGGATACGTTCATTACTTTTTGCTCGGACTACACGTGGCACTTATTATTATGTGCTGCTTGACACACGAGTAATACATGATCTTGAGGTATTTTTCACCCTTCGAGTTAAAATTTTGAATACGACTCACTTGGTAGTTAGCACTTGGCAGATTGATAATGTCAAAGTAATCAATGAGCAGAAATATAGCATTCAATTTTAAAAGAAAAAGAAGTTACTTTCTTTAAGCTTGCTTATACTTCAAGATAGAGAGTGTTCCCTAGGCAGCATCTCAAATGCCTATTACTATAATTTCCCATAACTGTAACACTATATTCCTCATTTGTAATTGAAAATGCTGTCGGTTGATGAATTTGTTTCTCTAGAAAAACTAAATGAATAGACCTTTGTAGAAATCAAGGCTGATGAGATGTAAAGTTCCCTTGGGATGACAACTTAGAACTTTCCATGAAATTGTCCTATAATAAAAAAAAGGGAAATTATAATCAACTCAAGGGAGATTGAGTCGAAGGACTCGAAATGTCCTTCTTAGATGGTTTTATTGTAATTAAAGTGACAAGGGAGGGTGCTAATGATATTTCACATTTTTTTCCTACCCAAGTTATCCTTCTTATTTCAAAACCATCCAATTTTTATTAAAAACCATTCCCCACACCTATCTTGTCATGTGCCCCACTATCTCTTTCCACTTATCCTTTATCTTCCTCATTTGTTTCACTTATTCGATTCTTTTTAATTTTTTAATAGTAAATTAGGGTTTGAGCCCTTCTAATTTGGGAACTAGTCATTGGGCTCATTTATTATTGTGATCCGATTTTAAGAACCTTTTGTTTAGGCCTAATCCAACTAAGTAGATTGTTAAAATTGTCCTCATTTTAGGTCTAATTTGATGTGCATATGTGCAAATTCTTCATGGGTCATTTCTTGGGCCTTAAATACAAATTAGCATTGGGGTGAAGTTCTTGTTAATATGAAAAAGAAAAAAAAATCTACATAGAATTTTTTTTTGTTGAAGTGTAAAGGTACAATTTATGATTATGCCACAAATAACACCCCATCGTCTTTATTAATTTACTATACTGATGCGCAAGTCATTAATTTTGAATCATTTTTTACAATATGGACTACTAGGTACAAAATAATAATGTAATATTTTTACTGATAACTGTTGAAATTGTTGCAATCAATGTGCATGCTAAGTGACACCTCTACTATACATTATGTCATTTTTTTAGTGAACGCTACCATGTATAATTAGGGCTTTTATATAACACATTTCGTTGCAGTATGAATTAGCACTTATATCAACTAAATAGTTAATTAGCACGCAGTTTCTCTATTTTGAATTTTCTCCTCCCACGTTCAAGTATAATTTGAAGCAAATTTTCATATATCCTAATTCAATTAAGGAAGACTATTAGGTGAGAATGTATTCATCAATGTATTTGTTAAGCCATCCAACGTACAATCATGTTTAAACATTTGTCGAAGTTGTTCTTGGACAATAGAACGTTTAGAGGTAAAGATTTGGACATTAACACATTCAATTGAAGCGTCACATAGAAAGTTCATAGTCTTTTGTTTCAGAGTTTTTTTTAGAGTGAGTTTGTTTTGGACGCTTATTATTTGTTAGTTGCAATTCATTACGCAATCATAAAGAAGGTATTTAATTTTGTAATTAGTTTGATGAAGAGTAATTGGCTTCAACAAAATATTTTACCTTGTTCAGTTCAAAATCGTACTTACAAATAGATTGATCTGGACAACTTTTACTTTTCATATACCCGAATAGTGAAAAGAAGAAATGAATTTGTAAGGAATTTGACTAACAGACTTTGTTTTTGTATAATTTTCTTCATTTTAATCTAATCAATGCTAAATGTATTCAACGCCTAATTTATGATTTGTATCAATATATTCGATAATTCGTATGAATCATTAGTCCTTCAAATAATTTATGTGTTTCTTGTTTGCATAAAGTTAAGGCATGTGTAATATGAAAAGAAGAGATTCATTTGTTAAGTGAAACTGGAAGAACTAACATACATCGGAAAAGAAGAAACAACAATTTAAAAGACCAAAAAAGAAAATAAATAAACAACCTAAGCAACTGGATCAACACCCTCAGCAGCCTTACCATTTTCTTCAATCTTCTCGTTGTTAATATCTCATATATAGGAGTGGAAACGATGTCTCAACTCCCACAGATCTCGTTTAAGCTGTTCCATACACTGATTAAGATCCCTCACCTCATCTTTCAACAACTCAATCTCCCAAATAGTGTGATAGCATCTTCTTCTTCGGACCACACGACTATTTTCATTGATTGAGGAAAACATATTTTTTTGTGTAAAAGAGGCGTTTGAAAAGTTGCTGAGAAAACTTTATAAGATAAGATAAAAGATGAACAAAATCATAACGAAAAGAGGATACATATGTATGTATAAATAAGAGAGGGTTTTTGTTGGAGAATTAAATGAGAAATAAATTATTTGTTTCGCCCTTTCAGCAACCTACAAGTCGATTCATACTAGGTCTTGGATATGGTAACGTCACCTAGATTCTACCAAAAGCCTTGAACAGTGTTAAAGTCAGTCGTAATGGTGTACATGCATGCTGTCATTGACATGGATTTTGCTCTACTGTTTGCCTTTGTCAAGTCCCATCCAAAATAAACCAAATCTGTTTGCAGGATTTTTCTTACCTTTCTCGTAAAAAATCTAGCAGAAAGATTTGGTTGGTAAATATAGATGACTTTTTTTCAGCTTTGAGACATTCAATTAGCCAAAAAACACACAGAAAGAGAAAGAAAGAAAGAAATACGGAACCCAAAGAAGGAGTGTTGTTATGACAGTTATTAATGCAGTGATAGTAAAGGAAAATTAAAACTTACTAATGGAAACTGAAAATCAAAAATAAGAACTAAAGAGTAAATTTATGACTTTAATATTAATAAGACATTCAAACCAATCCATAACCTGAAAACTTCTTCACATAGGGATTACATTAACATTTAATAAGACAGATCGGTCGGTACTTTTGGCTATCTCGATGACCAAAATATCGTCTACTTCGATACCCGCAGCACAGATGAAAAAATTCCAGCCGTCATATATCCTCTGGCCTCTCAAATAAAAGGGGAATTAAGAGTGGAGATATCACTTTAATAAATAAAAGGGAAATTATAAAAGACATTCAAATCATTCCATAACCTGAAAAATACTGCATACAGGAATTACATGTTTAACATCTAAAAAGATAGATCCAACATTACTGTAGGTGATCAGAAAGACCAAAACGTCTCCTTCTTGAATACCCCCGTCACGGATAAAATCTCTCCACCATTCATATATCTTTCGGCTGTCCTAATGCTCGAAGAATACTTTAGCACGATTCAACTTTTCATTACCACAATGACTAATGGTTACTGACGCTGGGCCGATGGGAAAGTATTTTCTTGCTTATAGTGGTATCCACTGAAAAGAGGAAAAAGATGGACGAGTTACTCAAATTTCAAAGAGAACAAAGTTAAATGAATGTAATAATGAAACATAGAATCCTTAATGAAGAAAAAATTAGAAATTACCACTTCATCATGTGTCACGTCTGTTATGTTCAGCGTAATAACGAATTCTGACAAAGGAGAAGTAGGGTTGAGACTACTTGTGTGAACCTCATTTTTAGTGGTGGGGGGAGAAGAATAGGGTTTTGATTGAGATTCTAAGGTGTATTGTGAAAGAGAGTGTCGATTATAATTTCCATATTAAAGGGATATTTCCAGTTTCCCTCCAAATAACTACACGTAAAGTTTTGGCGGGAATTGAAAACATTGCGGAACTGCCTTCAAAACACTAATTAATTAAATAAAAAAAGAGAACAACGATTTCGAACTCGAGACCTATGAAATCTAAAGTTGATGTTTGATCAAGCTTCCGCAATAGCATTCAGTCCTACTTGATATGTATTATTATTTTTATTGATGCTCTACTTAGGTTCCATGTAGATTAAGGGCCTCGTTATATTTTACATGTTGATTCCCAAACACAAATTAAGGGGCTCGTTATGTTTTACATGTAGATTCCATGTCTGTAACAAAAAATGGTATGCTTGAATATTCAATTGATTATCCAAATCGTTCCATCTATTAGTGAATTCAACTGAATGACTTATAATCGATAGTTGTTGATGTAATATAATTTGTTCATACATTGACTATGACAGTGAACCAACTTAGTTGATGCGAAGAGAATGACAATGTTGATCAAATCGATGTTAATTGAATATACAATAGTGAGAAAGTTTGATTGCCGTATAGTCGTAATATTGAGTCAATATATGTTTTGTGCAACCGTAATTATTGATTCAACGTGTGTTTGTAATTTAATACATTTTGATTTATTCATGGACATAGAAAACAAAAAGATTGTTTTAAGTAGATACAACTTATTATTTTCATAATTAAGAAATTAATTTCAATCATAAGTATGCATAGACCGTTAATATTATCCTCCATATTGCAAACTGTTGTTTCTAAATATTGCCCAATTTGATTTTAATGTATTACGTAGAACTTTTGTGGCCGTAATAAATTACGTCGATTCTCAATTTTGTTGCATTATATGCAATAAATTTACTAAATTAACTCGCGACAATAGATTGTTGAAGGAATGTGCATTATAACGAATTGAGTCGACTCTAAATTGGTCACCGTTGTATCAAGTACTATTAATCAATTAACTTGTGGCATGTGTTTTTTGAATGAATGTACATAGAAATGAATTGCGTCGATTCTCAATGTGTCAACATTATATGCAATAAGTTTACTAAAGTAACTCCTGAAAATAGATTGTTGAACGAATGTACGTTATAACGAATTGCGTCGACTCTCAATTGGTCACCGTTCTATCAAACACTATTATTAAATTGACTCATGGCATGTGACTATTGAATGAATGTACGTGGTAATGAATTGCGTCGATTCTCAATTTGTCTGCATTATATGCAATAAATTTACTAAATTAACTTGTCAAAAAATTGATTAATGATTTCGGTTACTCTAAGAATTTTTCAACATAACAATTTGGAAGAAGCAAGTAAATAAAGATGAATAAATGTGATGTACACGAACTATTGAATTTATTTACCAGAACAAACCAACACAACAAGGTATTAGTAATGCACTAATGCCAGATCAAATACGGGAAAGGTTCTGAGCTTGCAATAAGAAATTGTAGGTTTGGGTCTTGATTAATAACAACAAGTTTAACACAGTTTTCACAACTGAGAATGAGTAACATATGTAACACATCTCCTTCCCTAAGATTCATAGCCCTGATAAATTCGTTCCATTCATTTCTGATGCTCCGATAGTTGTTGATGCCGGAAGCAACAACCTAAGCAAGATATACCTGAGTTTCACAATGAAAGATCTTAACCGATGTCGAATTTAGGGGGAAGTAGTTGTTGACGCATAGTGGCAGCCACTACAATCCAAAAAAAAGTGATGAATGCAATAAACGAAGACAACTAGAAAACTTTTTCAAGAAAATAATAAATAAATCTACTAGAAAGTCTTGCTCAAAGTTGGAGCGGCGCAGATTAACTCAAAATTGATGGATGGGTCCGATCTGCATTTGAACGGGGATGAACGACAATATCTTTTTTTCTTTTTAGAGAGTTACGAAGGAATACAATAGTTGGTTATGGATGAAGTGTGCTCTGTTGTCTTTTACAGAGGAGAGAAATGGGGAGAGTTTGTATTGGTAGAGGTGACCTTGGAGTTGGTCAACATTTAGGGTTTGCAGTATTTATTGTCATACAAAAAATAATAAAAAAAGATTGGGTCAGGGAGATTCAAACTCGCGATCTTAAGAGAATTGACATGATGATTGACCATATTTGCTAAAAAAGCTTTCAATACAACACATACGTTTGACAAGGTATCAACATTCTATCAAATGCTATTATTAAATTAAAATTGTGACAAGGAATCGTTGAATGAATGTACGTCATGAATTGGGTCACCTCTCGACTTTCAATTTGTCAACATTGTACGACAATTTATTAAAATTTCTCGTGACACGTGATTGTTGAATGAATGCACGTCATGATTTGGGAATACTCTAAAATTGTCAATATTATATCAACCATTGTTGAATTCACACATGACATGTTATTGTTGAATGAAGGTACATCATGAGGTACAACATTTGTCAATATGTCGTACTTATATCGAATGCTATTATTAAATTGAATCTTTACGAAGGATCGTGGAATGAATGTACGTAACAAATTGCGTCGACTCTAAAAAAAGATCGTGTCAGGGAGAATCGAACTCGCGAGCTAAAGAGTATTAACAGGATAATTGACCATATTTGCTAGTAAAGCTTTCAACACAATGCATACGTTGACAAGGGATCAACATTCTATCAAATACTATTATTAAATTAACTCATGCCAATAGATAGCTAAATGAAAGCACATTATAATGAATTGGGTCGACTCTCGGATCCCAATATGTCTAGATTATATGAAAATTTATTAAAATCGCTCGTGACACATGATTATTAAATCAATGTACGTCATGAATTGGTTAAAAGAAGAAAAAGAGATAACAATATCTGTAACAATTAAAAATGATGGTTTACCATAGAAAATAAATAATAATATTTTTCTCGGTGGTTGGTTGCAGTTATAAAAGGGGTTTGTGTAAAAATTTAAAAATTGAGGTTATATACAATAATAATGAAAGTGAAAAATTGTGAAAACAACAATTTTTTTTTTCACTTTTTGGAATCCAAAGATGAAATAATTTTTTGAATTTTCATGGCCAAACACCACAATTTTCGGAAAAGTGAAAAAAGAAAACGGGCCCTAAAACTATTCTAATTTTTTTGTGTTGTATTGCTACTTATTTTTAGATGCTTTATGCGTGTAATAATATTATTTTATTTAAAGTGTACCCAATCACTAATTAATGGTTCAGGAGTTACTACCTTTTTTTCCCTAACCAATGCTTTTGCCACAATTTATTTTACGAAACACAATTTTGTTTCATCAGTTTTGCATTCATTGTTCGGAAATTGGAATTAAATTTTATAGAAAATTGAAGCATTAAGATAAACAAAAGAAGAATAAACTTGATGAACACGAAGTACTGCATATATTTATAATAACAAATCAAAACAACAAGGTATTACTAATGCCTGATCAATAACGGAAAAGGTTCTTGGAGTGCAATGAGAAATCGTAGGTGTGGTTCCTCATTAAGAACAATAATTTTAACAAAGTTTTCAGAACTACGTAATAGCAATATATGTAAAACATCTCCTTCTGTAAATTTCGTAGCCCTAATAAATCATATCCATTCCTTGCTGATCTTACGATAGCTGTTGATGCTGGTAGCAGCAACCTAAGCTGTATACACCTCTGTTTCACGATGAAAAATCGTAATCGGCGTCGGTTTTAGAGGGAAGTAGTCGTTGACGCATAATGGCAGCCACTACAATCCAAAAACATAAAGTGTTGAATGCATTAAACGAAGACACATAGAAAAATAGATTTAAAAAATAATAAATAAATCTACCAGAGCGTCCTTCTCAATGTAGGAGCGACGCAGATTAACTCGGAAGAGATGATGGGGGCCTGTCTGCGTGTGAATGGGGATGAAGGGCGATATTTTTTTTTTGAGTGTTGTAGTAGTAGATGAGGCGTGAATATGGTGTCTTTTAAAGAGAAGAGGAATTGGTAGGGTTCGTTTTGAAAGTGTCCTTGGTAGTTGGTCAGTTGGTCAGCATTTAGGGTCTACAACACTTATTTCTCTTATGGAAAATAATCTAAAAAATGGATCAGGGAGAATCAAAGACATAAGGAGTATTAACAAGATGATTGACCTTATATGCTACAAAAAGTTTCAGCACAACGCATGTGGCATAATAATGAATCCATCACAGAACTTGTACGTTTGATCATGGATCAACATTTTATCAAATGCAATTACTAAATTATCTCGCGATACGTGATTTCTGAATGAATGTACATCGTGAATTGCGTCGGCTCTCAATTTGTCGACATTATATAAAAGTTTACTATATTCTCCCGCGACACGTGATTGTTGAATGAATGTACATGATGAGTTTCGTTGACTATCAATTTATCAATGTTATATCAAGCGTTGGTGAATTCACTCGCGACACGCGATTGTCTCATGAATGCACGTCATGAAGTACGAAAATTCTCAATTTATCATACTTATATCAAATGCAATTACTAAATTAATATGGTGCATGTTGACGGATATAGTTATATATCTTTGTTGATTAAAGCATAATATTTGTATGTAGTTATATATCTAATATTGCTTGGTTGTTGTTGTCTTCTCTATAAGATAATGATAACTTCTAATTATTATAGTTATATTGGTTATCAGCTATTAGTGCCTAACGATTTGATTTTGGTTTAAATTGATAAGAAATGGATAAGTAACTAACATGAATAAAAAATGAATCTTTGTTATATTGGTTATTATTTTTTCTTCGTTGAGATTTGATTTTCGATTTAATTAGTTATTGATCTATTTTCTTGATCGGAGTATATAATAAACGTCAGGAATGTATTGAGATGTTTATTTTGTTTCATTTCATTTTAATTGCCTTCTTCACTAGGCTTAGCAGTCAAATTAAATTATTTTATATAAACTAAAAAGTATATATATGAATTCACTAAAAAAAGACTTTCAAAACCAATTCATAATCGAAGCAATAAAACAATGAATTTCTTCACATATTTGAAAGTTGTACACCCTGGAAACTACTTCACACATAGATTATGTGATGAACAGTTACGAAGACGTATTTGGGAACACTGTAGGAGATCCTGAAGTCCAAAATGTCTCCTATCTGAAAACCCGCTTCACGAACGAAATATCTCCACCTGTCATATATTCTCTGCCTGTTCTGATACCCGCAGCAGGTGACTTTAGCCTTATAGGCTTTTTTAGTACCAAAATAAAGAATGGTTAACGGCGTCGGGTTGCTAGGCAAGTACTGACTAATCTCTTGTGGTATCCACTAAAAAAGGGAGGTAAAAGATGGATGAATTAAATCAAAATAAATAATAATTAAATTATAAACTAACAAAGAGATGTAGAATCCTCATTGAAGGATGAAAAAATGATGAAAATTACCACTCCGTCCAGATTCATGTATGATCTGGTAAATGTAATACTAAATTCAGGCCTGTAATCATTAGGGTAGCCGCGTGCTTGAATGAATGTTGTCATTTTCTTTGGGGGTCGGTGGAGAAGAATAGGATTTTGGTTGATTGTTGTGTATTGTAGGAGATTGTAGATAATAAAGGCAAGAGAAAGGGAATGGTTGTTACTCAGACGGTTTGTATTCTTAGAGGTGACCTAGAAAATTGTATTTGAAAGTAGGCTTTGTAATCTTAGAGGTGACCTAGGAAATTTTATTTGAAATGGTAGGCATTAGTGATCAGTCCAAAACAGCATGCGTCGGGGAGTATCGAACACGCGACCTAGGGTAGGCATTATTGCTCATTCCAAAAAAAATATATCAAAACAGCAGACACGTCGTGGAGTATTGAACAGGTGACCCAAGGAGTATGTAGAAGCCCTTGAACCGTATTTGCTACCAGAGATTTCAATACATTGCATGCGGCATAATTATTTAATAATCACTGAGCTAGTCCTTTTGATCAATTACGTGACATAAAATTTTAGAATGAATGTATGTTATGGAATTTGTTGATTCGCAATTGTTAAATTTTACGCTACTATTTTTAAATTAACTCATGACAAGGGATCGTCGAATGAATGCACAAAATAAGAAATCACGTCGATTATCAATTGCTCAACATTATATGCAAAAACTTCACCAAAGTAACTCGTGACAAGGAATCATCGAATGAATGTACGTAATAAAGAATCGTGTTGATTATCAATTTGTCAACATTATGTGCACAAACTTCACTAAATTAACTCTTGACAAGGGATCGTCGAATGAATGCACGTAATAAGGAATCACGTTGATTATCAATTGCTTAACATTATATCATAAACTTCACTAAATTAACTCGTGACAATGGATTTTTGAATAATGAATATGCGTGATAATGAATTGCGTCGATTCTCAATTGGTCAACATTATATGAAATAACTTTATTACATTAACTCATGACAACGGATTGTCGAATATTGAATGTGTGTAATAATAAATTGTGTCGATTCTCAGTTGGTCAACATTATATGAAATAACTTAATTACATTAACTTGTGACAATGGATTGTCGAATAATGAATTGCGTCGATTCTCAATTGGTCAACATTATATGAAATAACTTTATTGAATACTCGTGACAATGGATTGTCGAATAATGAATATGCGAAATAATGAATTGCGTCCATTCTCAATTGGTCAATATTATATGAAATAACTTTATTGAATTTACTCGTGACATTGAATTGTCGAATAATGAATGTGCGTAATAATGAATTGCGTCGATTCTCAATTGGTCAACATTATTGAAATAAATTTATTGAATTTACTCGTGACAATGGATTGTCAAATAATGAATGTGCGTAATAATGAATTGCGTTGATTCTCAATTGGTCAACATTATATGAAATAACTTTATTACATTATCTCGTGACAACAGATTATCGAATAATGAATGTGCATACTAATAAATTGCGTCGATTCTCAATCGGTCAACATTATATGAAATAACTTTATTACATTAACTCGTGACAACAGATTGTCGAATAATGAATTTGCATAATAATGAATTGCATCAATTCTCAATTGGTCAACATTATAATGGATTGTCAAATAATGAATTGCGTAATTTATTTTTAAAAAAATTTAAAAAATTTCCCTAACCCATCTTTACTTCCTATTTTGACAACCTCAACCCCTACCTACCCAACCCCCCCTCCCCCCCAAAAAATAATAATAATTTATTTTTTAATTTATTTAAGAAAAAATTCAAAATAATATTGACTTTTGACTGTAGTAATGTAATGACCGTCGTTAATATCCAATGGGGAACCCTATCCAATGTATGTTTGTGTCGTGCAAAGTCAAACTAAGGAGATGTATTTAACCTTTATCTAAACCCTAGGTTAGGTAGGCAAGGCTAGTCTATAAAGGGGTCAAATCATTCACACTATTACATGCATTTGATGAGAGAAATCAAATCGGCTAGTGGCCAAATGGTTTTCATTTTTTACTACTCAATTTTTCATCCTTTTAACTGCAATGTTAATCGAAAGTCCTTGAGTCAAATATAATTTCCCTAATCGAAATAGGGAAATCAAACTTGAAATTTAAGTCTTTTACAACTCAATCTATATATGAAAGGTATAGTTGAAACTTTTAAGTTGAACGTTCTAAAAAACCAAATGAAAAAAGCATAAATTTAGACTGGCCGGAGCATTTGTTGGTTTAATACCTGTGATCTAACAATGGTTCGACATACGACATGCTTCACATCCTTGCATTAAAAAAAAGAGCTATGAAATGAAATCCTGCACACCTACTATTTCAATCACGCATTACATGGGGTAGAGTGTTGACTGCGTACTGAGGGGATTGATCAGTGCAACCAGACTGTCAACTTTGTTTATGGACTATTCCAAAAATTTTGAAGTTGGTTTTTGTTTCCGAAAAAAATCAATGCAGCTAGTGGAAGACCCAGAATTTAAGCATAGTGAGTGCTTTAAAAATTTAAAACTACAAAAAGTAAAAAATCACCTCAATGAGGTTCAAACCTGGGGCCTTATTCCAATGAAGCACCTTAAGATCAACCTAAATGTCAATGTACCCAACTTAATTTTTATTATTGTGGGTGATTTTATATGTTTTATACCTATTTATATGAGTTTACTATGTAATACCTATTTCACATCGAGTTTAGTGGGTCCCGGAGCACCCCAAAATCCTACATAGGTCCGCTCCTGAATGCAGCTAACTCACGTCATTTTGTGATTTTTTAACTCTGTGTTTTCTTATTCAGTTTGTAGTCATTCACAATGTCTCAGGCTTCTCAAACATCCAATGCAACCAAGAAGCCTCATTTTTTTATTATTGCAGGCTTCCAGCTGTCTTAAGGAAGTCACGCACCAATTCAAACTCAGGTCGACTGTTCTTTAACTGTCCGGCTGGATAGGTTGGTGGTGTTATTTACCGTTTATTAATTATATTATATTATATGATTCTATTTTGTTAACATGCAATCTAATTCTTAATTTTGTATAGTATAATAGAAGTTGCTCTTTTTTTGAATAGAATAAAGAGGATGTACCGGCAAATAGCCCTTCCACGTGCAATTTGCAAGGACCTACCAAGTTCGAAGTCCTCCAAAAACTTCTTGAATCCGAAAAAAATAGGGAGCTTCTGAAGTCACTGTTGTTTGAAGCCAAAGCACGAAGGGATCACTTAAAAGTATTGCTAAAATAATCTAAATCGGAGAGGGATAAACTGAAACAAAAATTGATTTTCGCTGAAGAAAAAGATAATACCCTTAAAAAATTGTTATATGTTATGCTGTTTGCATTTTTTTTTAAATTTGTAACGGGTGTGTACTAGAATTGAAAATTATTTAATGTATGTTCCTCTATTCGTTAATGATTATGTCAGCTTATTGCTACTAATCAACTATGGGATCGGTGTATAATTTCAAGAGGTTTCTCGATAAATCTTTTACAGGCTAATCGATTAGCACTCTAAAAATAAATCTATTACTATTCGATATTAATAAATTAAAAGGTATATTATTAAGCATTCCAAATAACCAATCGACGCAAACCAATAAATGTAAGAATATGTCAAAGTGTGACTGATTCATTAAGGCAAAAAATTCACGACAAAGTGTTTAATACTTGTCATGATGAATTGAGAATTTCACGTTCTCCAATTGTGAATGATTTTAAATTTTGGTCAGAAGCGGAAAACTCTACAAAGTTTTTGTGATTATAGTGAAATTTTGGCAATTAAATCTTAGAGGGAAAACCACAACCCTTTAAAAACATTTATTGACCAACTAAAAAGGGTTAACTTGTTAATACTATATAAAGGAGTCGTTTCTTGTGATAGTGTTTAACTTGTTACTAATATCCAAAGTTGTGATAGTCTTTACTTACTTCAAAAGGGTATGAGTTAGCATAGTTCTGGTTTAAGGCTTCTTGTGTTATTTTTCTTTATATTAACATAGCGACATTAACTCGTTTAATTTTTTGTTTGCGCAGTCTTAAAATGGAGATTGAACAGATACATTTTCGAGTTGAATCTTTAAAGCTAAGAATTAAAAGTCTGCCAGATCGTGAATAATTTTAAAAAAAGTTGACCATATTGTCCGATCAAATTCAGACTTTGGATAGAATGCTAAGGGGTTTACTCAGTCGTATGGGCTGCGATGTTGATGAATGCCTTACTTCTCCATCATCACCCCCTCCTTAATGAATAATGAATGGTAAGTGCTAAGGCTATTTTCATCAGCTTCGACTGCTACGGATGTAATTTTAATTTATCGAAACATTATTCAAGGCGAACTGAATTATTTTTGTCCCGATATATTAACTGTGATTTGCGCTAAATCAAATTATTTGAATCAAAATTATATTGATTAGAACAAAGTAGCATAACATTGGAAGTATTTTCTACTAGCAGTATTCAATCTCATAAAATACTTATGCCATGACCTTGAAAAAATTTAAACATACATAAAAAACAGATGAAACAAAACTAAGATAACTAAACAAAATGTTAACATTTACCACAACTGTCTTAATAATCTCCGCTGTCGATTTCACCCATGTGCCGAAATAAATCCTTCCTCAGGTATCACAATTGCCGTCGAAGTTTATCATTTACTACTCTGAGAGCATCCATAATTCCCCTCAGAAGTTCCATGTCTTTTATAAGATTTGGTGCAAACTCAAAGACCTGGACTGGATGATGGTTATGTGGTTGGCCAACTGCATGACCCATTGGGTGCCCGTTACCATAATTGCTGACGCTCAAATTATCGATTTTTTCAAAGTCTATTTATGTTCTTGAAATGTATTTTTTCCTGGTGATGAAGATTGAATAGTTAGGGTTGTGTTATATAGCATTTAATGTATGGAACCCAAAGGACACCATTTGAAATTCGCATCTATTGAATGTGACTCTTCGTTTTTCTCTGTAACATCTTTGACAAGTAGTGAACGTGACTCTTCGTTTTTGTGAAAACAAAATTGAACCATCTGTGGAAATTATTGAACATGACTTTTATTAGTGTTAAGTAATTTAAAAAGTCGATATTTTTTATTATTTATTCGTTAATAGTACACGTACTTGCGCGATGCACGGGCGTTATGAAAGAATTTTAATAGTTTGAAAATTAAATTATTTTGATTTTCTTAGAATATAATCACTATCTTATTTTTTCATGTAAAATGTACATAATAACATATATTTTATCGAATATAAATACATATGAGCAATTATCAAATTGCTTTTAAATTTTATTTATTGAAAATTTAAAATTATTGTAAGATTTTGTATTACGTGAGATAAAATTTAGAGTTTGTTTATGAATTCATAAAATTAATTAACATGATAAGAAATAAAGTTCAATCATATTGTAGAAAGATTTTAATCAATACTTATTACTTAATTACATATTCTCTGTCCACTACTTGCTATTGATCTCGCCCTAATGTTGGTCATAAAAAAATCTTCTTGCATTAGTTTTCTACATTGAATTACAATCACAGGCCATATTTAAAAGTGTGTACATTATTTTTCATATCCATATATTTGATGATGTTTGAATCTTGAGAATTAATTGAGTTAACATTTTATTATATTTTATTATTTACCTGCTAATTGATTTTAATATGTAGCGACTTAAAATGTTAAAACAAAATCAACAACGGGGATATAACCAAAACCAAAAATCTCCCACTACTAAATCTGGAAAATACGTTCATGACTTTCGATTTATAGAAGAGATACTGATTGTTCTGATTATGTAATAAGCCAATTGTTTACATGGGATTGAAGCAACAAAATACAGAATAATTGATTACACTGTCGGTGGATTATGTTAAACTCAAAATCATATAATAATCAGAATACAAATATTACACATACTTTGCTGATGAATGAAAAAAATAACTTTTAGTCAACATAACTAAATTTAAACAAACCAAAAAAAAAAAACAAGCAAAATTAGGATAACTAAATTAAACATGACATATCACCACAGGCCATCATTCCTATCCCCGCCGTCTATTTCACCCATGTGCCGAAATAACCTCTGCCTGATGTAATACATTTTCTGTCGAATTTCATCATTTTCTCGATTGAGAGTATCCACAAGTCCCCTCAGAAATTTGACGTCTCTTCTAAGATCAGCAGTTTCAAGGTTCACGTATGATACCCCGACAACAACAAATTCTGCGATCGTTAGTCGATGATGGTTAAGTGGTTGGCCATTTGCATGACCATTTGGATAATTGTTTGCGCATGAATAGTCCTTTTTTTCCAATGATTATTTAAGTTCTTGAAAACTTTTATTGAATGATAAGAAAAAAATTGATGATTCTGGTTTGTGTTATATATCATCAAACCCATGAAACCCAAAGGTCACCTTGTGAAAGTTGCATCCAATGAACACGACTCTTCGGTTTGCTGAATTAAATTTGAAATGTCTTTCCTAATTATGAACGCGACTTTTTTTTAAATAGTTTGAAACGTTAGTGACAATTAGTGATCATGCCGCTTTATTTTGCCGAATGAACTTGAAACGTCTTTGACAATTATTGAAGATAAGTCTATATTTTGGTTATCATTTCGTATGAATGCATGTCTTGTCAATACGGTTCGTAAATACTTAAAATTGTGTATTTTTCCATTGATTCGTCAAGAAACGTTACACTATAGAAGCTTCTATACAAACTACACTTAATTTTATTTTGGTTCGGGGGTGGGACGGAACAACTACCATGCTACTTTTGTTGCACCATTTTCTCAATTCTACATGCTGCTGCTTCAATATGCTTGAACATCGCTTCTTGCTTGTTGTCAAAGCTGTCCACGCAGCGCGTTAACACTGCTACCTCCACTTGCATTTCATGAACCTGAGTGTACAACGATTGAAGTGGATTAATCGCAACATACCTATATTGAGGCAGGGCATGCTAAAGGTGAGATCCATGTGGGTTGTTAGGTGGGTTACTCATTTTCACCTGCAATGTCATAACAAAATTAAAAATTAAGAAGAAAGATGATAATAGAAAAAATAAAGGACGCGTGTTCTGTTCTAACCGTACGTTATGTTCTATTGCACGAAATTGCTAAAATTATGCCTATGTTGTGTTATATCCTAATACAAAATCTCAATTTATAGAAAAAAATTATCACAGGAAAGTAACTTTTGCCTTTTGCTGACAATATTGACAGTCAACTTGTATAAACATCACACTTAAATTTTTTTTGTAATATTTGAAGTGTAAATAAATTTTATCTCTAAACTAAACTTACGGTGGAAAGTAACGACAAATATTTGAAATTTAAATAAATTTCTTATGCATTCATCTGTCATGCTATAGTTGTAGATCAAAACATGAGTTAGTTTCATGGTTTATCACTTCAAATATTAAACTATACAGTCGAAGTATCAGGCCACTAACATAACTTGCTACAATGATCGTCGCTGAACTACACATATAGTACTACCATTTGAAAATCAAAGGAAGATGGTTAGATCTGTATAAGGGTTTTATTGTTAAATAAATGTATTCCCTCAGTCTCATTTTATTTGTCTAAAATTTATATTTTTTTAATTGATACTTGTCATTTTACTAAGTTAATGTGGGACTAGTACAATGGGGTAGCCGGAGTAATAGAGAATAGGAGAATTTTAATCGATTATATTCTTCGTTGACCGTTGCTCTAATAAATGGGAGATATATTTCTATGGTATAACTAAGTAAGTAGTATTTGAAACTGAAAATTTAAATATAGTGGTGTATGTTTATGTAACGCCCCGAGTCTGCACCCTGGATGCTACACGGTCTTACGATCCCGAGGGACCACAAGATAACCCATGAGCTGGTACCTGCTGTGAGCACTGAATAATAATACTGAAATTAATATGGAAAAATAGGCTAAAGTGCCATAAGGTTCAAAACATCTGAAATACTGATAAAATATAATATTTGTAAAACTGAATACTATCTGAAAATCTAGTCTGAGAAGCCTCTAACTGAATCTGTATGAAAGTGGAGTTGATGGGACAATCCTCCAACTAAATCCATCTATTAAAATACTGCTAAGCTGAAGTACTGAAATAAAAGCATATCCCCGATAGATGAGGACTCACTGCTAAATCTGTTGCTGCGGTCAGGAACCTGAGCATCTGAACCTATAATATAAAACATCATAGAACGAGAAATAGGTATGCGGTCAGTATGTGGGAATGTAATGGTATGCTAAATGAGGTAAGGCTGAATGCATGAGTTCATATGCATGAACAATAACTAACTAAAAGATATGCAGGAGTTGGATTAGCATACATAGAGGATCTGTAACTACTGAACATACTATGTATACTATAACTGAGTATACTAGAACTGAATCTGATAATTGATAACTGAATATACTAATAATCTGAGATTACTGATAACTAAGTGACTATATTTGATAGTCCTGATTCTATAAAACTGAACTGAGTTCTATTCTGAAGACTGAGACTGAAACTAAAACTGTGGGAGGTAATCATCTAACCGACATACCCTAATATGAACTGATAACTGAACTGGGGTCCAATCTGTAACACCAATTAGAATGGTGTCAGTACCATGCCACGGGTAAAGACAACCTGAAGAGTAACCCTCTACTGGTAGGTTCCCTAAACGAGAACGGTGGTACCCTCATTTGACAGGTTGGAACACCTCATCAACCCTAAACTAGCAGGTTTGATGTCTCAACCTAAGCTGGCTACGTAGTTTTGGAATGCAAGGATTGCTTTTAAGGATCACACCCTCTACTGGCAGGTGAGCCCCCATCCTTGGGTTCACTCGGTGCTGAATTGTACGCCTAACTGGAGGACACTAAACTGTTATACTAGACTGATACTGAGATTACTGAGTTTTCCTAAGTTTTGTAACTGACTGAATTCTACTTAGTTCTATAACTGACTGAGAGTACCACTGATCATGACATGACTGATACTATTCTATGACTGACACTGGCTCTAGGTAAACAGCTAAATTATTGGGTATTAAATACCCCAGGACTCCATAGCATGAAAAGTAAAGAAGAGAATAATCTTGAATAACATAACAATGTTCACTTGGTCATAATTCATTCATAGAGACATTCCATCAAACACTTGTAATGCATTAACTTGTACATGAATGGGAAATATATGTTAGCATGCTATAATGACATTATTTCATTCTCATAGACAATTTATTAAACACATGAGATGTATACTTGGTTTACTAAATCATAAACACTTAGGGTTAACATGATTACAACAATCAACTTGCAAATTGAAGGGTTTATCATGAATATCATGTAATTCAACACCTACTAGAATCAATTTCTGGAACTTGTAATCTAAATCATGGATTAAAACTCAAACAACATCATGAACATGAATTCAATCTAATTCAAACATAGAAATCATAAATCATAAATCTTATATATAAAAAAAAGGATTTCTTGGGCTCCATGGAAGGTAAGGATCCATGGATGAATATCTAACATACCTTAATTGATGAGTTCTTAGAGGAATTCTTGGGATTAACCTTGATTTCTTGAGAGCTAGGGTTTGCTTTCTTGAGAGAGAACTACCTTTTGATTTTTGAAAAAGTAAATAATAAAGGGTTTTACACGTTTTTAGGGATTAAATCCCATATTTGGGCGAAATAAAATCATGGAAAAAGACTGTTTTGACCCTGGGCACAACTTTAATTTTTTGTAAATTTCCCAATTTGGACCCCTGGTGCGCCGTGCCGCTATTATGTTGGGCCACTGGAAAATAACAATTGAGAAATTGCATGGTGGCGTAATGCGGTGGTATCGCATTTGTAACGCCCCAAAATCGGGTCCTGAGACGTCACACGGTGCTTAAGGTCACAAGTGACCCCAAGCTAACCCTTCTACTGGTAATACTCATAAGCAACTTTATAAAAATACAAATCCATACAAATCAGCAGAAATTAACTCTTTTCTGAATTTGATCGATACAAAATGGAATTTTACAGGATTACAATTCAATACTCCCGACTACCCCAACTCAATACGACTGCATAAAGAAAATA
This sequence comes from Capsicum annuum, assembly GCF_002878395.1. NCBI lineage: Eukaryota > Viridiplantae > Streptophyta > Magnoliopsida > Solanales > Solanaceae > Capsicum > Capsicum annuum. The sequence continues at coordinate 166,928,923 of NC_061111.1, read as the reverse complement.
CAACACTATAAACTCTGCATAACTAACCCAAGCCCTTGAATCAAAAGGACTCATCACCTGCTGACTGGATACCACGAACTGACTGGATCTGAAGGAACAACTATACCTTGTACCTACATTCCGAGAAAATGTAGCCCACATACGAATATGTGGGTCAGTACCATGGAAAAATACCAAGCATATGGGGGTGCAATGAATATATAAAATAATATCTTAATATCATCACAGTTTATAAAATTATGCATGCTGATATAGATGACTCACTTAGCTCGAATTAAATCATCAAAATCATGGATGAATAATACATGTAAAGTAAAACAAGTGAGTCATTACAATACGTTCTCAATTCACTTTCATCTCAATTTCAAATCATCAAAACAATCAAATTTCATGTCAATTCTCATTAGAATATATTCCTTAAATCTTTTAAGAATAATGACTTTCTCAAACTCAGCCTTTTAAGCAAATATATTTTCATCTCAGATAGAAGAGTACACATACACACATTGGGAGATCCTATTACCAACATAAACCATGTGAGCTACATGGAGTCCAACGTACAAACCACGTTGGGGAGTTCCGTCCTATCCTTGCCATTGGAGTAGGACTTCCAGTATCAATTCAAAAATACTAGTGATCACTATATAAATCAGCCTCAGGCTCACATCCTACAGAGGAACGTAGTTCTAGGGAAGTAAGGTCACTTTATACCTCCCACTCGGTGCTAAATATTACTCCCAGACTTAGCTCAGAAATTTAAATCAGCCTCAAGCTCACATTAAAGAAAATCTACAATAAACACTTCAACAATTTTCATAGGGAGCCAATTTGCTACCCCTTTATCATAATCAATAAAAACGTGGATTTCTTTCAAATTTGAGTTCAAAATAACTCATTTAAGACCAAAAGGTCATATTATTCAAAACATCTTAAATATTCAACATCAACGTGCTTATAACAGACATTTTCTCAAAAACACAATTTCAAATGGGGTTCGTGACCCAAATATCAAAATCATGATAAATATCGTTCAAGATTCATACTTTATATTACCACAAATGTAAATTCATCTTTCAAAATCATAAACATCAAGATTTCATAATAATTATCATAAGATATGGGTTCATGCTTCAAATTTGTAAAAAATCAAATAAAAATCATGCCTTGTAAAGAAAATTACTTTTGGGCACAAGAACGAAAGAGAGTTCTTGTTGAAAAATTCCACATACCTTGAATGATGAACTTTAGATCGATACTTATTTTTCAGATGTTAATCGTGCCTTTGAATGATGGTTCTTGGAGTTCTTGAACTAAGAACTTGGAATCTTGAATAAATTTGCAAATTAATGGTGAACTTTTGAGGTTCTTGAAGTTGGATGTAGGAGCTTAAGGTTTTCTTTTTGAGGGAATTTGATGAAATATAACATATAATGCTTCTAATAGGCTTTAATATATGGTTTGGACGGATTTTGGGTGAGGGATAATGACCAAAATGCCCCTAAAAATCAAAT